>NC_080402.1:22384242-22687272 GCF_030265065.1 Corythoichthys intestinalis
ATAAAATGTGTCTTGTCCTCTGAAAAATACGGTAGTTTAGAATAAAAATTTTATTCTAAACTACCGTATTTTTCAGACTGTAAATCGCAACAGTCAAAGAATGCACAATGAAGTGGAAAAAAACATGCAAGTCGCACTGAAGTGAAAGTCATGTTTGGGGGGGCATTTTTTTAAATCGATCAGACACAAGAAGAAACTATACATTAAGGTACTAATAGTGAAATGTAGAGCAACAGGCTAAATAGGCATTTGTCAATGTAACATTAACAGTTTTCGGATAATTACAGAATAATAATATGCTGTCAGCGGTCAGATTAAAAAAAAAATAATAAATTTTTTAAAAAAACATAAGTTGCACTTGTGAAAAATGGGTTTTTCGTACTAGCGTCAGCCCAGTGTGAAGAGCGCAAAATGAGAGGAGCTACGTAGCCTGTCAGGAGGACGTTGTCAGGAAGTAAAATGCGGCAAGCATATTTTCTATAGTCCCAAGCACCAATGCTTTTATTTTTTCATTGTAACACAAGAAAACAGCGAGTTTTCCTATTTAAAGGAGTAGGGGGCATTATAATAGCCGTGTAGCCGTGTAAGTTTTACTAGTTTCGGTAAGAAGGTGAATAGTTTTTTGTTGTTGTTCGTGAACTACATTTCCACACAAATGCACATCGAGGTACCATTTAGCTTCGCGAGTAGAGGTTTGAGAGTAATTTCTAGAGTGTCCCAGAGCTCGCTGAACTTTTAAAAAGCGCATTTATCACGGTTTCGTCGGCCATGGTTTGTGTATATCCATCTGCCGAAAAAGCCTGATAGCACAGATTTATACCGTATTGGCCCGAATATAAGACGGTGTTTTTCGCATTGAAATAAGACTGAAAAAGTCGGGGTCGTCTTATATTCGCGGTCTAGACATTATACCCATTTACGACACTAGATGCCGCCATATATCATTGAAGCGATGTTCTGTCAGATCTCAGATACTCTGAAGTTTAACCAGTTTGCATTATTTTATTGCAATGTTTCTCCTCATTCAGATTTGTTTCAAGACTACAGTTACAGTTAGACTTCACTTTGATGGTAAATGCAGTTATTGCAATTTTGTTGTTTTATCACAATATATTAGTTTATTTATATTTCAAAAACCAGAAGCCATTCATTTACAAATGTGATTGCACTTTAGTTAACATATTTAAATGTTCAGATATTAAGATTTGAATGAGGCAAAATAACATGCTTTTTTTCTCAAATATACTGTTATAATCATTTGTTTCAGGTGTACTGTGATTTCTGAATAAAAATTAACTTTGTGTTCAAAAAGTCTTTTTTCAAACTGGAGTCTTGAAAAAGAGGGGGTCGTCTTATAATCAGGGCCGTCTTATATTCGGGCCAATACGTTAAGTACGCTTGCCCCGTTGTTGCATTGTTGACGTCAGCGCCGTGGCGCTCTGAAAATAAAGCAAGGCTCTATTTTGGGCTCCTCCTCTCAGCGCAAATCCAATTTAACTTGCCTTTCCGCCCAAAATAGCCGCCCTACACTCACTTTCGCCGAGAAGTCCCCTCCCACATACACAATGAATCGGTTGCCGCTGAACCCTTCCCACGAGGCTGCCGCTAGTTTGAAGCGGCCTTAAGTCGCAGGCCCAGCCAAACTATGAAAAAAGAGCAACTTATAGTCCAAAAAATACGGTAGAAAGTTTCCATCAGAGCTGTTATGTTCAATAAATATGTAACAGCTGATCACCAAGATGGACTGAACAACTTGGGGATTTATGATATCAATCCCAAAATTGCCAAGCCCTACTGAAGACTTAAAGATTCTCAGAACGTACCTTTGTCCCTTTACTCGCACCTCCTGCTTCTACTACAGCCTCCATTTTCTCTTCCTCCACAATGGCCACATTATCCAGAGTTTTTCTTAGGTTCTCCTGTAGCTTCTTGAGGTCATCCAAGAAGCGCTTTTCCAGGTCACCCAGGAAGCGCTTTTCCTTATTGGGTTTTTCCGGGGCCGTGGGCGGCGCCGGACTCACAACGTTTGCTGCCGAAGCAGGTGCGACAGAAGTGGGAGATGTCGGCGAGAGGCCGGTCCAAAGCTGCTCCACAGTCATGTTCTTCAGGCTTTCCAGGATCTTTAAGGCCTCCTTTAAATCCCGGAAGCCTTTAGTTGGCTTCTCCGATCCATTAACAGCACCTGCTGGAGTGCTCCAAATGACATAGCTTGTAAGAAAGGCACCAATTTTTGCATTTCTCAAACTAATGATAGGGACAATAGAAGGAATTTGTCAGCTGAATAATTTACTATCATTTCGGTGATATGTATCGCCATATCGCCCTGCATTTTGAGTCATCTCTTAAATGTAAAAATAAGCCCTCACCTCCCCCAGAAGCTGAACTCGCCACAACCGTCGCATCACTTTCATTTCCAACAACTTCTTTCGTGGGACTGCTAACCCCGACTTTGTCCTCTTCTTGAGGAGGAATGATGAATGTGGAGTAGCAAGACGTGGGGGTTACTATCTCAGTGGCGTCCCTGTTGTTAAGGTTAAAGTCCTCCTCTGCGGGGGCGTCATTAACAGTCTCCCAGCTGTCGCTATCGTCCTCCCACTCTTCAGTGGAAAGGATGCTGCTGGTCTCCTCCACAGAGTCGTCGTCGGTCTCCTCGATCTCAGAATCCACGCAGTAAAGATGCTGGAAAAGAAATCAAAGAACTATGATGACAATAGCTTTTTTTCGTCATTTTGGTAATAGGATTGTAAAGCACCTGCGGGAGGACAATGGTCATGGAGTTATCTGCCCATACCACCTCCACCTTGCTGCTAACATCCACCTTGAACACTTGGCCAACTGCTGTCTGAGAATGGGGATAGACTATGTCAAAATTAGGGATGTCCCGAACGCATATTTTCGCACACCAGTCCGAGTAACCTGATTTTGAGAGTCCCGATCCGATAACAGAAAACATTTTTTTAAATTCTTTTCTATTTTTAATTTGAAAAATAGACAATTTGGAGGCCTTAACATGCTCGATAATTCACCAATTTGATGTAATTTTTTAAATAATTTTGTGACCTTGCGATAAACCGTAACAAAATGGCTCAACATCGCCTCCTTGAAGTTTTCAAAAAGGCCTATTAGGTTTTTTAATGCAGAGCGATGAAATTTGGAGAGTTGATCCCTGGTGCAAAATTACACCAAAAAGTCTCCTTGACCCATATCCCAAACCCAACAGGAAATCGGGTATTTTGGATTGAATGAGAAAAAATATGCAATTTTAGTCAATTTTACTGGGTGCACATTTGAGACATTGGCACATAGGAAGTTAGTTGGATCCTGGAAATTGGTGAGAATATTCATGAGACATGAGATCTAAAGTTATCAAAATGGTGAGTTTTCATGGGCCTTCATGGGCCTGACCTGCACACTGCTGCACAGCTCAGTTGCGCCTCCTTTTTTTTCGAACCCTCTTCGATAAGGGTTTTTCCACTTAGGTGTGTGAATGTATTTCTCACCTCCGGATATACTAATACACCTCTGTCAGCCATTTCCACAACACAAAAGAAGTTCCACACACACAAAAAAAAATAAGAGGAGAGTTTCCAGCACTTGTTAGTTTCTCATGAGATGATTAGAGGGGGACGACCTGCCACTACCCTGAGCTGGATTGCAACAAATGAAAAAATAAATGTAATACCACAACACTATACTGTTGCGGGGGTTGAATAATTTTTAACATGACTCTTATGATTTTTTCGTCATTGTGCATTTTTGGCCAATGACTTCTAGTTTGAAAAATATGTTAATTATAATGTATGAGTTCCTATTTAATTAAAACAGTTTGTTTTGCATTGTTTTACGTTCCAAATGTAAATCATATTTTTTGTCACACCATTACGCACCTAGCCATGACAAAACAGTTATAGTTGTACTAACCCACCCCTCTGAAGTTAACCATAACTTGAACCGCTATAAAACAAGTGCAAGAATAACAGAGTCAAAAAAATTCTTCTGATTGCTGAAAAAGCTTGACATAATTTAAATACACCTCACCTCATTTTCACAGTCGTTCTCACCGACCTCGGAGTTCCATAGCCTGATGACAATGTCAGTGATGCGGAAGTGGTAATCTGGGTGATCCGCTATGTCGTACACACTGACATCCTCTTCAACACCAACAACCTGGTGTCGGCGAGAGAGGGGATATATATTACCGGTAGGGCACATTCTCCCCCCCCCCAATCAGGGTACTGTCTTCATGACTGACCTCCACGTCGTCACTGGTGGCGTTAAGTTTGATCCACTTAACTACACACGTCCTGCCCCTGTGGTCACCAGACTGAATCACACCATACAAGCCTGGATCCTGGAGAGCTTGGGCTATTGTAAGTCACATATATATTTTAGAGATTATGGAGAATATTAACCTCCAATTTCCATTATATAATATTACAGAAAATACACCAGCTGAGGTAGAATACAGGAAACATCATGGCTGATGGCCATGTGTTCAAAGGCAAACACAAAATGATGAGCTAAGGAATCGGAATAGAGCCCTTTAATTGCTTACGTCGTTTGTCCACAATAAAATCGCCAGGGTAGAACTCGTGGCCGTCTAGATGCTGGATAGGGACGAGGTCATTTGATCGTATCCCTTTCTCCAAGTGTCCGTCCTTCCACATGACATCAACTGTGGTCTTGGTCAATATAACTTGGACAGCCACACTAAACATTGAAAACATACACACATTGTTTTAACCAAAGAAATACCCTAATAAATGAGAAACTAACTGGATGTATCAATATTTTAAAATAACATGGATATAGTATATACTACTTGCATTAGAACAGGAACCTTAGGTTAAAATGTCTTTACTTTGCACTTCAAAAGAGACATGGTCCCTCTATATTCAAAAGCATTATAGAAAGAAACCAAATCCCACCTGTTTCATATGTTTATCCACCTAATCTTTTGTAATTAGAATTTTTTTAAAATCATAGCAGTTATACATTTTACTGGTACACAAAATGAAGTAGCTATCAGGCACATGGAATTATGTAAATACTAGGCCTGAACGATATTGGAAAAAACTAACGATTTTCAGGGGGGTTGCGCTATCTTGCGATATATATTGCGATATTAAAACTAGATGAATTTGGTTAGATACTTTGGTTGACTCACCATGACCACATTTTATTCATACAATACCGCTTATGATGACAATTGCTGTATATAAACGGCAGAGGTAGGTAGCAAGTTACTAGCAACGCGTTCCATTTACTCAGTTACATTTACTTGAGTAACTTTTTAAGAAAAATGTACTTTTTACTTTTACTTGAGTAAATTCATGAAGAAGAAACACTACTGTTACTCTGCTACTTTGGATTACGCTAGAGTCAATACATTTTTCCTTTTTATTCTACATATTGACTTTATTTTTGTCAGTCATGCCAACAGTAGCTCCACCAGTTTCACCAATGAGATGTCGCAACAATAATCACATGACACCATTATACCAATCAGCCTCAAGCTTGCTGTTCTTCTATCATGCCAGCCTGTTCAATCGCGTCATCTTTAAAGCACCATAAAAATTTAAGTATTTGCTGTATGTGCTGAGAAAAAACACGATATTTAAAAATAATATTAATAAAAAACAAACATTGTAAGCAGTTACTCACAATGTTACTAATTACTTGAGTATAGTTTTCACCAAATACCTCTTTACTTGTACTTGAGTACATTTTTTGTACAATTTTTGCCTACTCTTCCCAGCTCTGATAAAAGGGATCCAGGAGGCCATGTCTCTGTACACGTGCTGCTTTTATGAAGCAAAAAAAAAAATTGCACCTCCTGCGATAGGACTATTGCGCATGTGCTCATTGCAATGGCGATGTTAAACCGATATATTGTGCAGGCCTAGTAAATACAACTACAAGGTGACAATAAAAACGCTTATTTCATTCCGATTTATTATTATTCAGGCATGAAAATGGGTCAGGGGTTAAAAAGGTGAGAAGGGTGTGGAGGAAATACGTTCCGGTACACTGTACAAACCCAACAAAATATTCAGCTCTGTCGACCCGCATTGTGTTTTAGTGATCTGCAGGAGGCACCACACAGTGTGTGCCATCTTAGTCACCCCACGATTCGATTAAATTACGATTCAGGTTGCTACGGTTTGATTATTGAACGATGATATACGTTATTGACGATGATCACGATTATCGATGCATCATCATAGACATCATATGACATATGTAAAGGTACCACCGTATGCATGTTTTGCAAAACGCCTCAACTTCCTTGGAATTGAGTTTGTATAGTGGTCTTTGTGTTTGAATCCATTTTAAAAATAAGTTTTCTACAGTTAGTACACAAACCTTTCAAGTGTGTAATGTATCTTTTAATGCCATGTGCAACAAAAAGAGGTAGATGGAAGTGACCAAACTTGATGAGATTAATGATTTGTCCATCTCACCTGTCTCCTGGTTTGAACACACGGGAGAACATGGTCCTCTTCTTCTTGTGCTTCCTTTTCAGGTTACGTATAGACAGCGGGATGCTCTTCTTGCGGTTAGTCCCCTGACCGCCGCTTTGGGAGGAAGCCGTAGAGCTAGCCGATGATGTAAGAGAGCTACAACACAATTAAAAATAGACTGATTTTATTTCCCTCCCCGTTCTTGCTATTCTATAAAATATTTAACACATGTAACAGGCTAGCCATGTCAGTAGTTGTTGGTAAGTTTGTTATTCTGAGCTGTCTTCATTTTTCTGCAAATGTTAAGTCATTATCTGCCATTGACGGTAATAGAGGAACCATAGCTGCTTTAAAAGTAAGATTCTTCATTGTGTACCAACAAAACTGATACTTTTTTTTAAAACAAATTCATCCATTCAAAATTGAGTACACACTAATAAAAGTACACACCATTATATTTCAGAAAAACTAAATACTCAGGAATTTTAAAACATGTGTAAAATGATAGCGCAGCAGACAGACCTAGTGTCATCTGAATCTTCAGCTGCCTCGTCATCAGCGTCCTGCTCGGCATGTTCGGCAGGAATGTCCTGCTGGTCGTTTGGGCAATTATTGTACTGATGGGAGTCAGTTTGTTCCAAATTATGCTCGCCTGGTGAGCACAAAAAAGGGCATAGTTGAGCAATTCGAAATTAATCTTATATCTGAAAAAGTAAATAACACACCAATAATACGTTCTAAAATACGTGACGGACAATGTGAGGAGAAAGGGTGACATATGTTTTCCTCTAAGCAAACTAAAAAATATCAGTTAAGTTTACACGTTTTCTCGCATTGGAAGTTATCAGTGTTTTTTTATCTAGGGTAAGGGGTATTGAAAATATGATTTTAAAAAAAGTGGTATTAGGTCTCACTTTACTGTAAACCCCAGTTAACGTGTAAACTGAGACAAACGAGAAATGAAAAGGGGAGAGTGTACCAGTTATTTTTTTTCTGAAACAGCTATAACAACAAATATTAGGAAAGTTAAAATCCTGACAGAGACTAACAACCACACACTGCAAAATGAACGTCACACTTGTAACAGAATCTTGAGGTTTAGTCAGTTGAACATTTTTTTTCTGAACACTTGAAATACAACATATTATAATTCTGTCATTTGAATATTAATCAAAATATTTAGAAGAGCCAGTTATACTCGTCTTTTCAAAAAATTAGCATATTGTGATACAGTTCATTATTTTCTGTAATGTACTGTTAAACATTAGACTTCAAGCCTTTTATTGTTTTAATATTGATGATTTGGGCAAAAAAGTCAAGAAAACCCAAAAATCCCTATCTCAAAAAATTAGCATATCATGTAAAGGTACTCTAAAGAAGCTACTAACCTAATCATCTAAATCAACGAATTAATTCAAAATCCCTGCAGAAGATTCCTGAGGCTTTTGCAAACTCCCAGCCTAGTTTATTACTCAAAACCGCAAACATGGGCAAGACTCTCGACCTGACTGCTGTCCAGAAGGCCATCATTGACACCCTCAAGGAAGAGGCTAAGACACAGAAAGAAATTTCTGAGCAAATAGGCTGTTCCCAGAGTGCTGTATCAAGGCACCTCAGTGCCAGTCTTTGGGAAGGAAAAAGTGTGGCATGAAATGCTGCACAACCAGAAGAGGTGACCGCACCCTGAGAAAGATTGTGGAAAAGGGCCAATTCCAGACCTTGGGGAACCTGCAGAAACAGTGGAGTGAGTCTGGAGTAGAAACATCCAGAGCCATCGTGCACAGGCGTGTGCTGGAAATGGGCTACAGGTGCCGCATTCCCCAGGTCAAGCCACTTTTGAACCTGAAACAGCGGCAGAAGCGCCTGACCCGGGCTAGAGAGAAGCAGCACTGCTCAGTGGTCCAAAGTACTTTTTTCAGATGAAAGCGAATTTTGCATGCCATTTAGAAATCAAGGTGCCAGAGTTTGGAGGAAGACTGGGAAGAAGGAAATGCTAAAAAGCCTGAAGTCCAGTGTCAAGTACCCATAGTCAGTGATGGTCTGGGGTGCCATGTCAGCTGCTGGTGTTGGTCTACTGTGTTTTATCAAGGGCAGGGTCAATGCAGCTAGCCATCAAGAGATTTTGGAGCACTTCATGCTTCCATCTGCTGAAAAGCTTTATGAAGATTTCATTTTTCAGCACGACCTGGCACCTGCTCACAGTCCCAAAAACACTTGTAAATGGTTTACTGACCTTGGCATTACTGTATTGGCCTGCCAACTCTCCTGACCTGAACCACATAGAGAATCTGTGGGATATTGTGAAGAGGAAGTTGAGAGACACCAGACCCAACACTGTGGATGAGCGTAAGGCCGCTATCGAAACATCCTGGGCCTCCATAACACCTCAGCAGTGCCACAGGCGGATTGCCTTCATTCCACGCCGCATTGAAGCAATCATTTCTGCAAAAGGATTCCCGACCAAGTATCGAGTGCACAGCTGATATAATTAATTGAAGGCTGACTTTTTTTGTACTAAAAAAAACACTTTTTTGTATTGGTCGGATGAAATATGCAAATTTGAGATTTTTGTTTTTTCTTGATTTTTTTGCCAAAATCATCAATATTAAAACAATAAAAGACTTGAACTACTTCAGTTGTGTGTAATAGGGATGGAAAAAACGAGGCTTTCCGAAACAATGAACCACTTTTTAGACAATTCCCCTAAATTGAATCACTGTTTGGAGGCGTTTGACACACTGCAAGAGCTCCATCTACTGGATAAACAGTGCACGTTTCTTTTTAAAACTAAAGTTGTAAAATTGCCTCAGCATTACATATCTTCAATAGAATTAAGTGGATGTCGTCTATTTCAACCAGGAGATCATGTCGTCATTAAGTGTGATTTACACAATTAAAGTTGACCTTTTTAAGCCCGTGTCATTGCTTTGTCTGTGAAGATGTGTTCAAAGCAGTATTCGTAATACACGACAGTCCTAGTCTTGTAAGTGGCTCGTGCTATATGTCGGGGAGGTAACTATGTATTGTTAGTTTTTTGGTAAATATTACAGTACAGTAAGCACAGTGCTTGGGAACAGGAATATTATTTATTGCATACTGTAAGGATTTCCAAAATCATAAGATGGAAATAATTGAGCCGGATAAAAGAAAGGTTTGTGAAATATATATTTTTTTAGTGAAATATATAGTTTTTTAATTAAGTACAGTTTCTGGAGGGGTGGTTGTGTCGTATTTGTATCTAATCTAAATATATAAACGTATGCCACTATCTAGTGTATAACAATGTGAATGAATTTAATGAAATTCAAGTGATAATGATATTCCCACTCCAGACTTGAAAATGAGCAAATGTTTGTAGGACTTGCGAAAATTCCTCCTCTCTAAAAACCGCCGAATAACTGCGTTATTCTGCCACTTTTTATTGCGTTCCCACCGATTGAGCGGGCGGGCTCCCATTGAGTTTTCATTTTTTTGTGGAAACAGTGTGACTCGCTGACACAACTGACGTTTGAGGTCACGTGACTTTTGGCTTGCTCGACGCAGTTTTCGGAACATTGCTTTGACACGCCTCTACCTCATTTGCTCAAATCAGATTCCAGCAGGAAGGCCTGAGCATCCCATCTCTAGTGTGTAATGAATCTAAAATATAGGAAAGTCTAATGTTTATCAGTACATTACAGAAAATAATGAACTTTATCACAATATGCAAATCCAAATTGTCATCCCTTCCTTGTTACATCAATGGTGCGAGGTAAAGGCCTCCAACTTGCTTGGTTTCTCAACAACTGCAAAAAACATCTCCGTAAACCTTAATCAGTGATAAAAAAATTCTTACTTAATTCTCAGCCTGAGAATAAAGTATCTCACTTTAAAAGTGAAAATCCTGTCAACCCCCCCCCCCCCCCCCCAACTGGCTTTAATCCTATTCCATAGAAATGCCATGTTTGCTCCTCAGAATACAGAGTGTCTCAGCACCTTGTGTACTGACGTTTTCAGTCTTCTTTGCAGAGTCCTTCTTGAAAATTCTTTTTAACTGCAAGACACACACACAAGCGAGGCAAGGATCACATCTTCGACAGTATCACTTCATGTCTCTTGTGATGTGAATGCGTAGAGATGACTTTTCAAGATAATTATCAAAAATGAATCTTGTAATCCGTACCTTTTTGGCTACGGGGTCCATTTGTAGGATAGTGGGCTTTTCAGGTCCTTCAAATGTGATGTGTGTGGCGTCCCCATTTTCAGGCAACACATACAGCCCCCTGTTTCCAAGCTGTGTCTGGGTGTGGTCATAGTAACCCAGGCGCCTCACTCTAAACCCAGTGGGAACAGCAACATAAATCAGCTTGCATTACGCATGGTACAACCCTAATTCCAATTAGGAGAAAATAAGAACACAATGATTTTCAAACCATATTGAACTCATATCTTATTGGACATAAATACAATTTATTTAATGTTCAAACTGATATTTTATTGTTTTCCACCAAATAAGCATTGAATTAGAGTTTCATGGTTGCAACGCATTCCCAAAAAGCTGGGGCGGTTAGCAAAAACACTGAGAAAGCTAAGGAATGCTCACCAATCACCTGTATGGAACATCCCACAGGTGAACTGACTGATGATTGGGTATAAAAGGAGTTTCCGTGAATTGCTTAGTCCGGGGGTCGGCAACCCGTGTTTTAAGAGCCGCATGCGGCTTTATCTCTGCCCTAGTGGCTCCCAAAATGTTTGAAAATGGAAAAAGATGGGGGATGAAAATATATTTCTTGTTTTGATATGGTTCCTGTTGATGTAGGAGGACAAAAATGACACAAACATTCTTAACGTTTTCCAATGCTGTAAAAATGTGTTGAATATTAAATTTCAACATTTCCGTCAACGAAGATTTGCGTCATAGCCTGCGACACACGTTTCTATCAGCAGGGTGACTGTTGTAAACCAACCGGCGGCTGTGTGATGGGCCATGGATCCGAAAGGGAAAAAGAGAAAAATAACTGAGGAGAACAGCTGATTCAACGTTTCTTGGATCGAATCATTTGCATTCATTGCCAATGCGGAAGGACTGCCTGAATGTTTACTCTGTGGCAAGAAGTTGTCAAATAACAGAGTAATGTGGAAAGATTTCCAGGAAAGGCATGCTACATTTGCAGCAGAGTACCAAGTTGGGAGAAAAAGTGCGATTGCATTACTTCTGAAGAACTTAGAGGAGCGCAAAAATAGATTTAAGAAGTGGATCGCATCAGCGAACTCCACTACTGCTGCAAGGTTTGTTGCAACCCGGGAGATAATAAAGCGTGGAAAACCGTTCACAGATGGTGAGTACATGAAGGAGACATTCATCAACATATCAGAACACCTATTTGCAGACTTCTAAAACAAAACTGAGATAACAAAGAAAATCAAAGACCCGTCCAGATAGGGGTATAATATGCGCATTCCATTTTGTTGTTTTTTTTAAACCTCAAATAAAAATCACAACAAAAATCGGATTTCATTATTGCATTTCTTTAATTTTATAAAAGCAATGAACCAATTAGTTAATATTGTAATGAAGTTAAACTTGAGGTGGCATCATACAACAGAGTAGTCACAAGGTGCGTGGGATGCACTGCAGGAAAAATATACATTAAATCATGAAGGATTATTATGTATTTTCAGCCAACTTAGTCATTTTGATAGTAGGCTAATATAGCTAAAACAGATACATATAGCATGTGTTATCTTCATTATAAGGCTTATGTAAGGCTTTTAATTTTTTGCAGCTCCAGACATATTTGTTTTTTGGTCCAATATGTCTCTTTCAACATTTTGGGTTGCCGACCCCTGGTTTAGTCATTCACAACGTAAGATGGAGCGAGGTTCAACATTTTTTGAAAAAGCGCGTGAGAAATTTGTCCAACAGTTAAAGACAATATTCTGTAAAGTATACAGTGGGAAGAACAAGGATTTGATATTCTGCCAATGGGAAAACCCATTGGCAGTGTATCAAATACTTGTTCTCCCCACTGTAATTGCAAGGAATTCAGGGATTTCATCCTCTACGGTCCATAATATCATCAAAAAACAGCAAGGCTGAAACCCAACATTGATCAACAACACCCAGCAGAAACGCCACCAGACTCTCTGGGCTCGAGCTCATTCAAGATGGACTGATGCAAAATGGAAAAGAGTTTTGTGGTACGACGAATACACATTTCAATTTTTTTTTTCTTAAATAATTGTGGACATCATGTCTCCCCCGGGGCAAAGAGGAAAAGAACTATCCCGACAGTTATGGACGCAAAGTTCAAAAGCCAATATCTGGGATGATGTGGCTGTGTTAGTGTCAATGACATGGGTACCTTACACATCTAGTAAGGCAGCATTATTGCTGAAAGCAGTGTTGTTTTCATCAACGATGACTATAACGAAAATATTTCGTCGATGAACAATTTTTTTCACAACGATGACAATACAATAATGAGTTAAAACGTGACTTGGGAGAAAAACGCAAGGACTTGAAGGCCAGTATTCATCTGACAAGGCGAGAACGAGATGAAAATGTGCAAGTTTCCGTCACATGCTCACAATGTGTGACATTTATGTCTAGTTAGCCTGCATCGTAGCAGTGTCTGGCTGTGTCATTCATGTGACGTGCTGTGCAATCAAAGAGAGTTGGTACCAAATTGATGAAGAATACCCATCAAGTCCATGCCTCAGAGACTGCAAGCTGCCATAAAAGCCAGAGGTGGTGCTACTAAATACTAGAGATGTGTTTTGTCATTTCTTTGTTTGTTTCTCAGGATTCCATTTTTTTTCTTCAGAATGGAGTGATTCCATATATATTTCCATGCACTTAATCTATAAAAGTAACATTTACTGACCACCACAATGTTTTTTATTCATTTTATTTAGTGTTACTGAATGCTAAAGAGTTGCACTTTTGAAGTAATTCATTTATTTTTCAAGCTTTTTATCAGAGTTTGTTCTACATGATAAAATGTCCGAGTAAGTGCTCGTCCGAGACTGGAGATTCTATACTTTTTGCTAAGGGTTGTATTCCAGACCTGTCTCCCATTGTTTGGGTAAAACAAAAATGAAAGACCCTGGACTGTTGAACTGCTGAAGGAGTACATCAAACAAGAATACGAAAGAATGCGAAAGCTTTTTTGGAATGTGTTGCAGCCATAAAATTCAAAGTTAATGACTATTTGCTAAAAACAATAGTTATTCAGTTTTATACATTAAATATCTTATCTTTTTTGTGTATGATGATTTGCAAAACATTGTATTCTGTTTTAATTTACAGTGGTGTGAAAAAATATCTGGACCTTTTGGAATTTTTCACATTCCTGCATAAAATCACGATTAAATGTGATCTGATCTTTTTCAATGCTTTAACATTTATAGGTTTTCATAATTTAATGAGGATAACATGTAAACAGTGACAAAGGGGGGGGGGGATAAGTAAGTGAACCCTCTGCCTAAGGAGACTTAAACAGCAATTGAAATTTTTTTTTACCAAACATATTAAGTCAGGTGTGTGCCCAATCACTGATGAGGGGTTTAACGCTGCCCTGCCTACCATAAAACACACACCGGGTAAGAACGGTCTAGATGAGTGACATTGTCTGATTTGCATCATCACTCGGTCAAAAGAGCTGTCTGAAGACCTGTGGGAAAGGATACAAAACCATCTCTAAAAGTCTGGATGTTCATCAATTGACAGTCAGAGAAGTTGTCTATAAATGGAGAGTTTGGCACTGTTGCTTCTCTCCCAAGGAGTGGCCGTCCACCAAAGATGACGCTAAGAGTTCAGAGCAAAATACTCAGAGAGGTAAAAAAAAAGAACCTTAGAGTGTCTGCTAAAGACTTACAGAAATCACTGGCACAGTCCAATATCTCTGTGCTCACATCAACTACATGTAAAACTATGGCCAAGAATGGTGTTCATGGGAGGACTCCATGGAGGAAGCCACTGCTGTCTAAAAAAAAAAATGTTGATCGTTTAATGTTCGCAAAAAGGTTTTGGCAAAATATTTTGTGGACTGATTAAAACCAAAGTTTAATTGTTTGAGAGGAACACGCACCGTCATGTGTAAAGGAAAAATGGAGGAGCTCACCAACATCAACACCTCATCCCACCATGAAGCATGGTGGAGGGAGCATCATGATTTGGGGCTGTTTTGCTACTTCAGGGCCTGGACAACTTGCAATCATTAATGGAAGAATGAATTCATAAGTTTATCAGGATGGTTTGCAGGAAAACCTTTCTGTCCGACAGTTTAAGCTAAAAAGAGGATGGATGCTGCAACAAGACAATGATCCAAAACACAGAAGTAAATCAACTTCAGAATGGTTTCAGGAGAACAAAATACACGTTTTGGAGTGGTCAAGTCAAAGTCCAGGCTTGAACCCCACTGAGATGCTGTGGCATGACCTAAAGATTCATGCCAGACATCCCAGGAATCTGACTGAGCTGCAGCAGATTTGTAGAGAAGAATGGGCCAAGATTAGTCCTGATCGATGTACCAGAATGATCTGCAGCTACAGGAAGCATCTGGTTGAAGTTATTGCTGCCAAAGGGGGTGCCACAAAATATTAAATGTGATGGTTCACTTACCTTTTTTTCCCCCTTATGTTATGGTTTGCATTATCCTCATTAAAATATGAAAACCTATAAAATGTTGGGTGGTTTTAGTTCAAGCAGACCCTGTTTTTCATCTGTGTGATTTTGACAAAGATCAGATAGCATTTGGTGGTGATTTTATGCAGAGATGTGAGAAATTGCAAAAGGTTCTGATACTTTTTCATACCACTGTATGTTTAATTCAATGTCCCAATTTAACTGGAATTGTATAATATGACATATGCACAAGCAGTATCAGTAGGGAGGCAGACCAACCTGCAGAGGTTTTCCTGGGTGATAGTGGAGGATGGAGGACAGATGCTGTCAGATCCCTTTGGGGAGTAGCTTTTCGTGATCCACGTAACCTTCAGCTCAGAAACTTTTAGCTAATTAGATCACATTGACACCAGTGAGAAAGCAGAAAAAGAAAAAAAACTAAAAGCAGAAATAGACAAAGCCAGCTAAATAATTTCTGGTCACTAACATGTATAATTAGTGGAGATGTACCGTAATAATTATGCCATGTTATTAATTAGTTAGTTGCATGTAGAACAACACAACATAATCTAACCACCTTACATCCACATTCACCACATTCCCATTAAAGCCCTGTTATAAATTTACATTATGTCAAGTAGTGTTAGACACAAAGCTGCCAGTGTGTGGTTATACCATATTTTCCAACCTAATGTTGTAATGCCAATGTTTTTTTTTTAAATAACTCATTGGCTGTCAGACATTAAACATGTCATTGTCATGAAAAATAAACATTGTCCAATCTTTCTCGAAAATATAACAAGTGCACAGTCCAAAATAAATGACAAATGATTACTATACCTCTTCCACTACTGCCCTGAACCTAAGCTTCTTGCAGAGGACAGGTTTGACTCCTGACAGCCACTGGACATTAGAGAAGACTTTAGAAGGACCCATCAGGACTTGGCCTGGATAGAACCCACACTCATCAAAGAAAAGGCTCTGGGGAAAAAATAACAACAACAAACGGCTGAGCCAACAGAAGACACGGCTTACATCTACACGTCTTAATGTATTTATGTAAGTTAGACATTGATAGTTTAAGCAACACTTATAAACATGGTAAAATGTCATTATACAAAACCAAAAACACCATCTATTGTCATGTGACCCAAAACCAAAGGCACTGAGCAGCGGTAAATGCAATTAAAGGTACTCAATTTTCATACCGGGTCATTAAAATGAGGACTGACATCGTACAGCTTGGCACCATCCTCTACGCTCATCGAACATCTGGAAAAGCAGAGTACAGGGGTTAGATAGTGACACGCGTGCACAAATGAATACAAATTGGCCTACCTGGCTCCATTGGAGAGTTTGAGGATTATGTGATTGGTGAAATCGTACACTTTGCCCAGCCAAAAGTCGTAGGCTATGTAATCACCATACATGAAAGACTGGGGAAACAAACATTCAAAATTCAACTCAAGGATGACACACCAGACTGGATTAAGAACAGTACATTTATGGGTTTTGTTACAATTTTATTCCTGCTGACCAGCAAATTAAATAATTAAAGTAGAAATACATTTTTAAAAAAACACAAAAAAACATTGAAAACTCAAATTGTATTACTGGGCACTGCTATATTCCAAGTACAGTATCAAAAAAGTGGTGATATCAAGAAGTTGTTGTTCGTAATGTAGTGTTAATTTGATCTTGGCGAGTTCTGGTCTCCAGCAAGTCTCGGTTTCTGATAGTGTAGTCTTTGAGCACAACGCTACTTGATTGTTTCATTTGGTATATTTGACTGTAAATTTATAACTAGGGCATAAATGTGAATAATTACCCAAATAGGCTGTAGTTCTTTGCTGTTGACAGGATATAGTACACAGTTTGTGCCCACTATTTTCACTGTGCACTCGATGTCCACGTTGGTCACAATACCACACTGACTGTCCTGGAATTAAACAAACTGATTAATACAAAATATCGTATTTCTGGAATAATATTTTTAACAAACAAACAAAAAAGCAGTACTTTTCCTTCTTACATTTGAATTATTGCGCCGAACAATATCTCTGATGACGATGGATCGATCTTCGAGCATCAGCTGTGGAGGCATAGAATACAAATGTTAGCTTACTGAGCCTTTTAGTTTAAATTTAAAAAAGCTGGGTGAAAGCAGCATCAAGAATTTTCCATCATCGAGAAACCATACCAGTATTACATGCCAGACTGACCAAAAAATAATGCCACATTTTATTAGAAAATATTTTATCTACAAATATTTTTCCTGTACTGTTAGATTGGTAAATCTACGTAGTTCTGTGGACACTGTGCAAATTTCTACTTTGGATGGAGAAATAAAAACACTTAAAAAGGCAAATATTGAAGCCATTCCAAACAATGTGAAAAAACAGTGATGTGTTGCAATGTTTCCTCTGCAGTGTCTGTATTCTGGAAGACGGAAGTATATTGCGTGGACTGAGTTTTAGCATTGTATCACCCTGTTCCCATTCATCACTATTGCAAAATACATAGTCTAGTGTTGCAGCTATCGATTATTTTAGTAGTTGATTAATCGATTAACTTTTTAGTTCGAATAATCGAGTAATCGGTTAAGGAACATAAAAAAATTACATGAGCTGAGCCTCAAACGGTATAAAAAAAATAAAAATAAAATAAAATATAAATAAAATATAAATATATATATTTAGATAAATAATAAAATATAAATAAAAATAAATGAGGATCCATCTACAACAAAAGAACAGTTGGCTAACTTGCATAGCAAAAGTTCGCTAAATTAAATGCTATAAAATGCTAACTTTTTTTACAGTGCTGTTAACAAACACTTCGGACACATATTCCCACTAAAATGGCTAAATATACCTATAAACTAAATTACGAATGCATTAAAAAATCATTAGCTCAAACAAAAACTAAAATTTAAAAAAAAAAAAATTATTGAAATATTCTAAATAAGATTAAAATAAATGCAGTCCTTTAGGTGAGCCTAAACCCACAGCCACAGCTCAACATTATTACAATCAAAACAAAAGTAATTGAAATATTTTCCATAAAAAGCACGTGTATGACTCGTATCGCGATTACATCACACACACACTCTTTTACAACACAGAGTTACCAGAGAGGAAATAACACGTTTTACCACCGCTAGACACAGTTAACAGTAAACACGCTCTCGTACAGAAGCTGGTGGGAAACGTTCATGACAGCGTTTACTAACCTTTAATTTTGTATCAATGCGAAATCATATTGGAGGTATTGCCTCCCTGGCAGCCACCCTCCGCAAACATGTTTTACATGTCGGTTGGCCTTCCTCTAAGCCGCGGCCGTATGTAACTTTTCTGTAGCCGAAGTATTCCCATGCCAGGGATTTCGTTTTTTTCGATGGGGGAAAAAGTTCAGTAGTTTCACCTCCTCAAGTCCATCGTGTAGCAAAGCTGACTCACTGACACAGAGCAACAACCAGTGGGGGAGGGTTGAGCCTTGCAACTGCAAGCGAGGGATTTCGCCATGCATTTTTGGGACATAAAAAATAGCTGATACCCTAGGGACGGTATGACGGAAAATTTTTGCGGTTTTGAAACCAGTAATCGGCACATTTGTACTTGGCGGTCTAAAAACATGCACATAGAAATACAGTAAACATCTCATTGTGTAAAATACGTGGGCCTATGTCCTCCTTCCCCAGAATGTAAAGTTAAATGAGATGGCAGGCTGTTTTTGCTTGGCTCAATTAAGACACATACTGAGGAACATGAAAAGTGCAAGGATGAAGGTAGTGCACAATAATGCAGTTCACAGCCGCGCCTATTTTCTCTTAACAAGGCTTGAGCACCAAAGCTACACTAAGAAGCTTGCTGAGAAGAAATAATGACAGAAGTGATTACTTAAGTATGAAATGGGTCACTTTTTATGTACAGCTCACGAGCAGTGATGTTTGGTGGGCCTACCTTATTAATTTTATAATCTTCAAATTTAGTCACTCATAACTATATTGGACAAGCCTTACATTTGCCTTTGCCATGACCAAGACAACAGCATGATAAATGAAATGCAGTAAGGCCTTTCTTGACATGCTTTCAGTCTCCCGCCCTCATCCTACACCACTTAAGTCATGTTCAGCCCCCCTCTTCTCCTTTTGCAAGTTCCCACCCGTACACCGGTTCTCACATCAGCTCCCAAGCTGGCCAATGATGGGGAATGTTGACGTAATATGCTCCAGACTGGATGCTTGTCCTGCCTTGAGATAATGGATCTCATTTGATCCCTTGCTTCCATTCTTATCCGCAGTTTCTGCCCTGCCCATTAGGGAGGGAGCAGTCTCTCCGCTTCACACATGGGCACAAATGTATTTACATTTACAATAGTCTTTTACTTTGTTCTGGCGATTTCAATTATTGGAATGGCCAAATATCTGCTCCTTACCACATTTGTGCTCATCTTCATTTTCTTAGCCACCACACCCTTATCCTTCTCATGTTTCTGATTGATGCGCTACTTCCGTTTTTGTATGTGCAATTATATCATCCGTTTGTTGTATTGTTTACAGTGTCTTAAGGAAACGTGATAAACAGGGTTGATGTTAGGCACTAGTGCTGTCAGTCCATTGTTTTCTTGGTGGCTAAGTGGTTCCTAGAACTCTGTGCCAATCAATAGCATGCCGCCACTGTGCGCTGTAATGTGGCAGCTACAAGAAACTATCTGGGTTTTATCGTGATTGATTATGTACTTGCTTCTTGTTAAATCGTCAACTATAGAAGTTCTGCCTTTGTCAACCTTTTTTGGGCAGGGGGCACACAACATTGTATATCAATGGAATAGCAGCATATCCGCCACAAAATATGATGGAATGTCTTCATTATCTAGGCTTTAGATTCATATAAAATATTTTTTCTCAAGTAAAAGCAAACTCCTTCAGAGGATCTGCTTAAGTAGTAGCAAATAGTCATCCTCAGTGGGTGGGTTGTGCATAGACATGTGCCGATTACCGGTTTCAAGGTATACTGAGGTATGAAAACGTCAAAGTTTCCAAACCAAAAACATTTCCGTCATACCGTCCCTAAGGTATTAGCTATTTTTCATGCCCCAAAAACGCATGGAGAAATCCCTCGCTTGCAGCTGCAAGGCTCAACCCTCCACCAACGGTTGTTGCTCAGTGTCAGTGAGTCAGCTGTGCGACACGATGGCTGGAGGAGGTGAAACTCCTGAACTATTTCCCCCCATCGAAGAAAACGAAATCGCTGGTATGGGAATACTTCGGCTACAGAAAAGTTACAGACAGCAGCGGCTTCAAAGAGGACGGCTAACAGACATCTAAAACATGTTTGTGGAGGGTGGCTGCCGAGGAGGCAATACCTCCAATATGATTTCGCATTTATACAAAATGAAACGTTAGTAAACACTGCAGTGCTGCAACGATTAATCGATTAACTCGAGTATTCTAATTAAATTTTATTGCTTCGAGTATTCATTTATTTAAAGTGGCGTTGTAATGGTTTGTTTTGAAAGTGTTTGCATTTAGTTTTATTGATTAGGGTGGCTACACTGCCCTCTGGTCTGCCTCATTTCACATGGCTGAATCCAACTACTCCCCGTTAAGACCAACGTAAGCTAAGTTGTTGTTTAAGCAAATGTTTTTTAATGCATTCATAATTCAGTTTATAGGTATATGTATTTAGCCGTTTTTGCAGGAATATGTGTCTGAACTAGCCTGGTACACCAGACTCACCGCTGTTCCAGCTATAGAGTCTGGCGACCAATGAGCGGATCAAATTTCCAGGGGGGAGCAAGCCACAGCAAACAGGCAGCGGAGTGGACCAATCAGCGTCGGACAGTTGGTAAAGCGACACCTCGCGCGGCGCGAGCGGAGAACGGAGAAGTTTATTTAACATGGCTAGCGCAAGACAGCCTGTTGTCAACGACTTGTCTCTATGTGTTTTTGTTTAGTTAAAATTGATTTCACCGTGGATTGGAACATATTCTCGGCTCTCCTGTTCGTCATATGTGTTGTTGTGGAGACGACTTCCCCACGCGGAAGAGTGACGTTGCGCGTTAAGAACACGTCACGCAAATAAACAAATCTGATTGGACGGTTGATTTTGTTCTTGCTCGAGAGGCTGTTAACAGGCTGGGTCCCAGATTATTCTCACAGTGTTTGAAAAATACAGGGAGAACAGTCTGGCCGTGCCAGGCAATGTCTGAACCTTTTTGTTAAAAGCATTGTTTAAAAAAAAAAAAAAATAGCATTTTATAGCATTTCAACTAGCGGACTTTTGCTATGTAAGTTAGCCAATTGTTTTTTTTGTTGTACATAGATCCTCTTTTTTTTTTTTTTCTTTAAATACCATTTGAGGCTCAGCTCAGGTATTTTAATTTTTCATGTTCCTTATCCGATTACCCGATTATTCGAACTAAATAGTTCATCGATTAATCGACTACTATAATAATCGATAGCTGCAGCCCTAAACACTGTTATGAACGTTTCCAACCAGCTACGAGAATTCACTCCAGCTCAATGTGTCTAGTGGTGGTAAAACGTGGTGTTGTTTTCTCTCTGGCAACGATCTGTGTTGAGAAATAGAGTGTATAATGTAAATATGATACGAGTCATACTCACGTGATTTTTATGGAAAATCAATTATTTTTGTTCTGATTGTAATAATGTTGAGCCGTGGCTGTGTGTTTAGCCTCACCTAAAAGACTGCATTTTATTTTAACTTAACATTATACTTATGTTCAAATTTGCTGATGTTTTGAAAAATAAAAATACTGTTCAATGGATTTTTTTAACGCGAATATTTCAAAGTAACACATTTTAGAGCTGTAATTGCAAAACCGTGATGCCGTGAAATTTTGGCTTAACGTTATGATACCGTCAGAATATCATACAGGCACATGCCTAGTTGTGCATAGCAGTGTCATCCTATCCTGTCCTGTCTGACCACTGTCCAGGGAGTGGCTTCCGTGGCACAACAATCCCTTCGGCCCTGACACAAGCCCTGAAGGAGCAGTGTCTTCATTACAATAAAGACATGGCTGTCTCCCACTACCTGCTGTGTCATGCACAAGCTCAGGGATGACCTCACCACACCCCTCCTGCTGCATTGCATCTCTATCCTTGATTTGAGTCGTATGAGATTCAGGCACTGAGCTGGAGATTTAAGCTTAAACGTTTGCCACCAAAGACACCCATTAGGATGGTAGAAAATGGGATGTGGAGGAGTTTAGTAGTGAGCAGCTCACTTTCTTGCTCTTAGCGTAACTGAATCACTCTTCAGAAGTGCAACATGAATTCACTCCCTTTCGGTTAGACATAGCGACACAATCAACTTTCAGTGTAGGTCCTACTTATAATTCAAACCACTGTACAGATGCTTTGGGAGTGTTTCTATGGTAACATGGATACTGGCAAATTAAACACCTTTTTACCTCGTGGCTCCTAGTCTCCGAGGTTCAATTAGTTGCTTCTATGTGGAAATTATGTGTACTCCTCATTAGAAGTGGGAACCTCATGATATGATACGATTTGCAATACAAAGCTCACGATAAAGATGATCTGGCGATACAACGATTATCGATACATTGGTCAGGAAATCATTCTAGGATATTCTACAAATAACTAATAAACAGAAAAACAAGCTTCTGCTGTGAATTGGAATGAGTTTATCATTAGTAGAGGTGGGAATCTTTGGGCACCTAACGATTCGATTACGATTAAGAGGCTCCGATTCGATTATAAATCGATTATTGATGCACCACAACCCCTCCGCTTTTAATTTTTGTACTCTAGTTCCAAAATTGTTCAAAAATCTTCTCAGGCTAAACAAACTACTATTTCAGTATCAAGTTAACCGTTAAAAACAGTAAATAAAATACTCAAGTCCCCATTCTGTATCGGCAGCTTTAAACTACATTCAATTAATTTAATGTTGTGAATCAACCATTAAAGTTAAAATTGCTCCAGTTATTCCATAATTTCCCTTCTGTCTACTTTCGACGTGAAAGTTTTAAAACCGTTTCATCATTTAAAGATAGATTCAAGTCAAGAATTTGCCGATTTGGGTTATTTTTTTTTCTTAGATAAAAAGTAATTAGGTTCACTACAACAGAGCCTTCTAGAGAAGTCTACTGCTTTAAGATGGCGCCTGTTTACTAGCGCGGGATAGTCTGTCATTTCGCATCTAGTTCTTGGTATATGATCTAACACGGCCGTCGTCTGTCATTTCACATCTAGTTCTAGATATATGTGATATCTACCATAGCCGTATGTTACCGTATGTTTGTGACAACTAGCAACTGGGCGCTGTTTGTAGCGGCTGACGGCCGCAGTCAGGTATTGTTTTTTTTTTTTTTATTTATTGGCATGAGTTGAACATATTTACTCTCGGTCCGTTCCTCATTGCGTCCTGAAGACAGCGCTGACTGTGTTTTATTTCCGCTTTACCTGGTGTAATTCAATAATCGGAATTTGGATGTTTGTGAATCGTTCTCGAATGTTCCACGGCCGAATCGCGAATAATCTAAGAATCGGAAATTTCGCACGCCTCTAATCATTAGTAGACGTCCAATCCATTTGAACTGGGAGGGTGGCTTCGTTCATTCGCTGCCATCCCTCCCACTTCAAACGGATTGAACGTCTATGGCCGGTAGTGGCAGCCAATGCCAGGCAATTAGGCAATTTTGGGCCATGTAAGGTAATTTACCTGTTCATTTTCAGTTACTTCCTGTTGATTTTGGGGTATTTTATTGGTCTCTCCCTGTTTATTTTGAGTTACAGAACTGGAAATGACCTAGGAATCACCCAAATGAATAGGCTGTGAATCAAACTCAACAGAAAATGACCTGTAAAAGCCCTAAAATGAACAGCAAGTGACCTGCAAATGCCCTGAAAATCGGACAGAATGACCGTGAATGCTCTGGTTTTGAATGAACAAACATTCCCAGTCTAAATAGATTGGGCGTCGAGCACCGTCAATGTAGCCTTAGAGTTAACTGAGACACTATTATGATGGAAAATTTTGGTAGCAACTTGTTGGTTCATTTATATATTCTTTTTTAGACATTCATACCTTTCCAAAACGTTATCTCGATTCTTGGCAGGAGCATATCGATAACCTTTTTGGGATACAAAGTATCGCGATATAGCACCTTTTCGATATTTTGTCACACTCCAAAGCCTCATGCTAGTGTGAGTTTTATCTGTGTTATATACCATCTTAAAAACATGTTATGTTTGTTAAAGATTCCGAATTGCTAAATTTTCTACGGTGACTATTTATGCGCTTTGCAACTACCTGACAAATGGCCTTAGAAGTACCCCAGTTCACCGTGACCCTCGTGACAATAGGTGTACAGTATACAAAATTTATGCTTCATTTATCATTTGATGTCATCCACTGTCAAATAAGGGGAAAAAAGGTCAATTCCACCACTTACCTGTAAACACTTACTACAGCAATATTTTCAACAACAGTCGTAAAAGCTGTTTGATTTGTGTGTACATGGCTAGATTTGCTTCAGATGAGGTGGTTAGGGTTCCCTAAAAGTGTGATGCTATACGGCACAGGAGATTTTGGCATATAGAGACTGCCCCATAAGGCCACCCTTGAACAAGCATTTGTGGAAATAAATTCATATGGACAACAACTTGAAATAAATGCCTGGTATGGGCTGGATAGCTAAGTAAACAACGGCAATCTTGTTATGTTGACGTACTTCTCTTAGTCTGAGGCTGGAAATGATCGTTTCCAGCTTTCCTCTTTTTTGAGCAACCAGAACATGGACCGATACTAGTTCATGCTTCACTTAATGTTACCAGACAGCAAAAAGTGATTAAACAAAAAACATTTTACCCAACGAATTCCTAAAAGTCTTCTTTTGGAACAGGCACAGGACTCACAGTCCAACTAATGACTGCAATTTTCTTTGTCTTCATGCCGATCAGTTAAAATACTGCATTAGGTAGCATACAACCAATGAACTGGGCACCGCAGATCAATACAGTTTAAATTCTACTGTATAAATGGGTATGGCAGCCATGTACAGACTTCTACACAAAATGACAAATTGCCCTCCAGGGTAAAATACCCCTAATTTAGACAGAATGCCACAACAAGGCAATGACCTAATAGACTATTTGTTCATCTATAATTTACATTTACAGATTGTTGTTGTCTCAGCAGCTCTCAGCTATTAAAACCCTTGTTTTTCTTTGAAACACTAATTTCATGACTGAACATTTCTAATACAACTGATTACATGCTGAGCAAAACAATTGAGAGCAGCAGTTGCCTAAAGGAACCTCTTGGTAACTCACGATACAATATGCGATACAAAGCTCACGATAATGATCTCATGATGTGGTGATACAACGGCTATCAAGAATTCATTGTAGGATATTCTACAAAACAACTAATAAACAGAAAAACAAGATATCGTCATCCTTCTTCTGTATGTTTAGCTCTAGTAAACGTCCAATCCATTTGAACTAGGAGGGTGGCAGCAAATGAAGCCCTCCCAATTCTATAGCCTTCAGCAGCAGCCAATGGCAGGCAACGAAGTCATTTTGGGCCATTTCCAGTCATTACCTGTTGATTTTCAGTCACTTCCCTGCTGATTTTTGGGCATTTTACAGGTCACTTCCTGTTCTGTAACCCAAAATCAAGACCAAAATAAAAGCAAGTGACTGATAATGGCCCCAAATTAAAGGAAGGAGCTAAAAATCAACAGGAAGTGACCTGAAAATCCCCCAAAATTAAACAAAGTGACCGAAAATTAGCAGAGAGTGACCTGAAATGACTCCAAATTAAAAGAAATGCCTAAAAATCAACAGAAAGTTACCTTAAAATGCCCCCAAATTAAAGAAAATGACATTTAATCAATAGGAAGTGACCTGAAAATACCCCAAAATTAAAGGACGCGACTGATGTGACCTGTTCTATAAACCAAAATCAATAGGGAGTGACCCAGGAATGAATAGGCAGAGACTCAAACTCACCAGGAAGTGACCTGTAAATGCCCTAAAATGAAAAGAACGTCACCTGTAAATGCCCCGAAAATCGGAAAGAATGACTGAATGCTCTGGTTTCGAATAAACGAACGTTTTTTTTTTAACTTTGACATCTTTTCAAAACAATATCTCGATTCTTGACATGAGCTTATCAATAACCTTTTAGGATGCAAAATATCATGATATACCACCATTTCGATATTTTGTCACGCTCTTGATTAAAATTCATTAGGAGTTGTCACCTGTATTTGGATACAAAAACATACCTGTCAAGTTGTACGGTTTTGGCGTAATTTGTACAAGTGAGCACTGATTTTTAAATGTGTACGCCTTACGTTCAAAATCTGTACGTTTTTCGTGCATTATGGGGTTTTTTCTCCGGATTTTGTCACCATTTCGGCAACGAGACAATGTGCGTTATTACATTGGTTGAATGACGCGAGAAAAGTCAGAGACACTGAGAGAAAAGAGTGTTTGTTGTGACGCTGTAGCAAACGCGATGCTAGGCGGCTCCAATATTTCCTGACTATAGCCGACAGCCTACAATCTACGCCTAGATATCACATGCTTATAGAACTACATGCGAAATGATAGACGGCAGCGTTAATAAACAGCCGCTATTTTGAAGCAGTAGAGGTCTCAGAAAGGCTCTGTTGTAGTGAAACTTCCTAACGAATTTCGGTAACTTTTTATCTAAAATACTCCTAAATCGGCAAAATCTTGACTTGAATCTATCTTTAAATGATGAAACCGTCTTAAAACTTTAACATGTCGAAAGTAGACAGAAGGGAACTAATGCAAAAACTGTAGCAATTTTCACAACTTTTACAGTTGATTCACACCATTAAACGATTTCCAAACATAGCCAAGGTTACTATGTCTTTTTTTGTTGTCTTTTTAATTAAAAAAAAAAAAAAAACATGAAAGGTAACACCAGTTACTTTGCCAAGTAACTAATTACTCTCACATTCAGGTAACTGAGTTACTTTTTGGGAGAAGTAATTCGTAACTGTAATTAATTACTTTTTAAAAATAAGTTTAACAACACTGGTCATAAAGATGAAGTCTGCAGAATGAAAAGTGACGAAAGCGGAGATTTTATTCTGCCAATTTTTTGCCGAACACAATTTGCCCGCAACTATTGCTGATCACTTCTCAGAATTAGCAAAAGAAATGTTCCCTGACTCAAAGATTGCATCGGTAAGTTCATTTTATCATCAATAGACCTTTTTAATTCATAATTGGCCACACGAACGAACTACCTTCAAGTCAAACCGAATTGTGAGCTGAAGTGCCATGAAGTGCAGCCATCAAGACATGATAAGAAATTGCAAAAGTGCTACGTATAATTATGACAAACGTCACTGTTAAATTTTTATAATCATCATGTAGCTGAAGATATTGATTGTTCTTTGATTGCACCAGGTTATATGTTACAATATTAGCAATAGAGCTGTCCCGACTAGTCGACGTTGTCGACGTCATCGATGACGTTAATGCGTCGACGGGCAAAACATACCGTCGACAGGTAATGACGGGTTAAAAAAAATTACATGCGGCTAACGTTTAGAATGGCAGGCGCTCGCGATACAAGCGGTTGTTACTGGCACCCCCAGGGGGGCCGTTGTTATTTCAATGTGACTGGCGTTGTCAGATTGAGCAAAGAGGAAGAAAGTGGGCGAGCGAGCGAGAGAGAGGGAGCGAGATCGGCGAGTTGGAAAAGTGCGCGGCTAGCGCCAAGTTGAGTGGCTTCATCCCCCACGTTTTTGTTTTGGTCAATAAAAGTATCCTTAAAGAGCCATCCGACACCTCTCGGTGTTTTTATGCACGCCACCGCCTTCCCGAGGAGGAAGTTGGACGAACCCAGACGAACCGACGACAACGAGCCAAGTGAATCGCCGGTGAGGAGTTGAAAACACCGCCGATTCCAAAAAGGGCAGAGATGGTTACACGTGAAAGCGGCATAAAGCCAAAAAAGCGGACCAGAATAACCAGAGCCTGGAATTATTTCAAGGAAAATATGGAGGGTGCCACTGTGTGCACTCTTTGCTAAGCTGATCTCGCATACCACGGTAGCACGTCGGCTATAAACGAACACTTGAAGCTCCGTCACCCAAGTATAATTTTCGAAGACAACAAGAAACAACAAGCTAGCGGATTGTAAGTCCATACAACTCTCTAATGATTTTTTTAATGGAAGTTGCCTTTATGTGCGTCATATCAATGCGCATTTTTATTTAATAAAATAATTGTATATTTTTTAAAATTTGTTAAATTTATTAGGCTCATGGAAGCTCCCACTTAGGGAAAATATATACCTATAACCTGTATATACATAATATAAAAAATATATATGCTTACTGTAATCCATGACTGCACTAATTATACTAGTTATTTAATATTATAAAGTTTTACATATAGTAGTATACTATAAAATTAATACTATTTACTTGATTTTTGTTACTGTGGGTATGTGTGCCTTTCATTCAAAATAATTGTGGTAATATTTCAGTGTGCCCTCTGCGTTATCGTCAGGTTAAAACAAACAAAAGTTGAACAGTTTTTTCCCTCCCCCAAAAATGCGGAATGCACACCGGAAAGAGCATCTGAACTCACACAAAGTATTCTGAAAATGATTGTCCGGGACATTGCAATTCATTTTAACATTTAGAACAATATAGACAATGACATACCGCAAAAAGAGTAAGAATTGTTTTGACTCCTGTTAAAAAGGTGAAGTCACAGTGTTTCCGTTTACATTTTTTTGCACCAGTTAATGCCAGCAGCATTTGACCTCATTGTTTGTGATTTATTATTGATATTTTTGTTATTTATTTATACGTTAATAAAGAATTTAGGTGTTCCAATTTTTTTTTTTTTTTGTAAGTTAATAAGCTTTAACAAAAATTTCATTATTAAATTGGTAAAAAAAAAAAAAAAAAAAGATTAGTCGACTAATCGTAAAAATAATCGGCTGACTAATCAGGAGGAAATTAGTCGTTTGGGACAGCCCTAATTAACAATAAATTCATATTATTTTTAAAATAAGTTTTATTTTTGTTTCATTTTGCTCGCTATATACAACGTTGTAAGATTAGTCACCAATTTGTACGGGCATACGTCACTATTTGTAAAATTGCCAACGGCCTCGGGTTGACAGGTATGCAAAGATTTGGTCAAAGTAGATACACAATAGAATGTGACACGTTATACAGGCTAAAAAGCCTCACAGGCAAACTAAAAAGACAAAGTGAGACATTGAAATACTTCCAGTCTCATCTCTAAAACAAGCCTCTGTGCGCTCTTTCTAGAGCAGTCCTTGTTTTAGGGCCGTGTCCTTTGACAATAGCTTTACATAAAAGCAATGTGACATACAGGGTACATGCAATGAAGAATGTTCTCCATGACCACTGAAAAAATAGCAAAGCAAGGGTCGAGACCAGGCCAGACCTAAGACGAAGTTGAGTAGAATACAAAATGGTTGCACCTTTCAAAAGCAGGTCAGGGGTTATTGTCTCCCTCTAGTTATTTGACACTGAAGCCATTTCTTTTCCTGGTAAACCGTACATCTGACATTCTGTTGTTTCAAGCAATTTTCTTTGAAGGCTAATTTCTGTTGTTTCAAGCAATTTTCTTTGAAGTCTAAAATAAGAAATTAGGACACTGACGCTATTGCAGTGTTCAGTGGTACGCAGTATATCTGCCTGAGAATTCTAAGGTTAGTGGTTTAAATCTACTCTGGCCTTATTTGTGTAGTGTTAATGTTAGGTGTAGCGGTGTACCTTATCCCTAATAAGGATAAAAGAAAATTTATGTTTACTGAGGAAATGAAAATGCACAGTGAGGACACATTTTTTATGAAGCAACCCATTTCCTACAAAGTGAAAAAAACAATACATGACTTGGTTCTTTAATGAATATAAAGGCTCCATCCATGTCACACCCTACTAGGGAGGGAGCTAGCCCAAGTTTAGAAAGAGACAGTCACTAGGCGACGTTATGCACCTGTCGAAAGACGAGTTTTACACTAGCAGACATAAAAGCCACGACACAACTGACAATATGACACTCAGGCCGAGTGACAAATGTTAATAAGAAGTCTTAGTTGTTTGCAAAGAGGTTTAAAAAGCATCAGCAGCTCAGCAAGGGACGGTTGCTACGTTGCTAGCGAGCATGTGTGCTTGCAATGCTAACTTGTTAGCCATGTATGCTAGCTCACCGTCAAAGCAGATGAAAACGCACACAGTGTGGAAACAAGTCCACGTACTATTTTGTCCACGACCAACAAGGACATTACTAGATAGGTGTCATTCAAAGAAACCGGTCAAGTGTCAAGTGTTGACGCATGAACTGTTGCGTGGTACCTTTGTCTCCCTGATGTCCTGCTTCACTCCATCGGGGTACCACTGGACACGGACAAACCCACGACAGAGAGGCCGATTATGGTTGCCCGTAGCGCTCTCTGTGTCCGAACCGCATGGGACTCGTTCACCTCCTTTTCCTCCTCCTCCTCCTCCACCACCACCGCCGGTGTCTCTCCCTCCACCATCATCAAGGTCCGAGTCGGAGTTAAATTCCTCCTCGCCGTGGATCATCCGTACGAGGCCGAACCGGACAGATTCTTTATACTTCCTGGAGACCAAGTCGTGGGTGAAGAGGAGTCGCTGAGAGCCGTCTGTGATGGGAGAAAGGGCCACGGATAACGGCTCGGAGCCCGGGCTGGCCGCTGGGGAAAGGCCCGGGGCCGGGGATGGAGGCTGTGCGGTGTCTGTCGAATCGTGTGCTGCGGGCTCCGCCATAGCTGCTGTTGTCAGGGAGTGATGCTGCCTCTGCTGCTGCTTCTGGTGCTGCTGCTCACGATCAGAACTGTGGGCACGAGAACGCACGTTTACGTAGTTTTGCGCAAGCTGCGTAACTTCAACGCGAGGGTGTCAACGCGCAATCCCGTCTGTCACCGATAGATGTCAGTCAAGTGCTTGTTTTGCTCAATGATCGACAAGTAGTGAGTAAAACTGGAGGATTGTCAAGATATTTAACCGTGTCATCCACAAATTATGATTTTCAAAACATTAAATCTTGAAAAAAAGATGTAATAAAGTGGGGAAGAGCAGAATAATAACGACATTAAAATATGTGTGGCCTATGTGTATTTTTCACTTGAAATTTGATGTATTTCTTTTGTTTTGCTTTAATAATCTCTTGTGACCTCACAAAGCTTAACTCTTTGGTTGCCATCAGAGGTGGGTAGTTACGCGTTACATGTAATCCAGTAACTTTAAGAAAAATGTACTTCCAAGAGTAGTTTTACAAAGCCATACTTTTTACTTTGAGTAGATTTGTGAAGAAAAAACGCTATTCTTACTCCGCTACTTTGGCCTACACAAGAGTCGTTACATTTTTCCTCTTTATTCTACATACTAGATTTTTTTGCCAGCGATGCCAAGAGCAGCCCTACCAGTTTCACCAATGAAACGTCGCAGCAATAATCACGACTCCATTATACCAATCTGACGCAAGCTTGCCGTTCTATGATCACGCCAGCCTGTTCAATCACGTAGTCTTTAAAGAACCTTAAAAAAAAAAAAAAAGTATTTGACACAGTGCTGCCTTCAACATGACTCCATAGCGCGGATTTAAACCTCCAGTTTTTTTGGGCACTGATTGACCAAGGAAAACCGGAGATATGATCCCTTTAATTTCATAACAGTAACTATAAAGGAACTATTCACTATTCAAACTAGGAACTATTTTTTCCACTAGAGGGCACTCATGCTCTTTGGATGAATGATGCTTCATTTCTGTCTATTTTTTTTTGCCATTATTTTTTTGTATTTTTTTGGCTTCATATTGTTATGTAATGGGTTATTGTACAGTATCATTATAACAACACTTCATATAGATAAGTTTGTGCTGAAAGAAAAAAAATACTATTGTTTTTAAAAAGAAAAAAAAATCAAACAAAAATAAGTAGTTACTCGCAATATGTTACTCATTACTTCAGTATTCGTTTTACTTGTACTTTAGTACATTTTATGGATGACTACTTTTACTTGATTAAAATTATTTTAAAGTAACGCTACTCTTACTTGAGTAAAATGTTTGGCTACTCTATACCCACCTCTGGTTGCCATTGACAGCAACAGACACACAATCCATTTCAAGTGGGAGGGGCTGGAATGATTAGTTCCAGCCCCAACACCAATAGGAGTTTTCAATATCAATTTCCCTCTTTTACTAACTACCACAACACATACTTTGTGACCTGGGTTGGCAGTGGATGAGTTAAGCTCATGATAACTTTGAATTAGTGTCCATTGTACTGTAGTGACCATTGGGCCCGAAAGGGTTAATTACCGTGTTTATTTTTCTGAAGGCTTTTTACATTGACATTACATAGTTGACATTACATTACATAGTTTTGTACGTTGTTCCTTGATTTGCCAAAAATAGCCTCCTTTACTTTTTTAACCTACAAGAATGGTGACGTAAAAATGGTAAAATGCATTTATTAATCATTGACGTATTTTCAACTCATTTATCTCATTAGATGTATTTATTTATTGTAAATATAAGAAATAAAGACATTGAACTATTGATGCACACATTTAAAACATATGAATGAATAACTGTAATAATTTTCTTGACATAATTTGTGAAATCCACTTTGTAAAATGTATGTGAGTTGATGCATATCTGTGTCATGAAAGACATTAGTGATAGGAAGAAAGTCACAAAAGGAAGGAAAGTTGACAAAATAGCTGCTCGAAGTCAAAGGTTTCAAAATAGACTAAAAAGTGAACAATCAGAAAAGTATTGTGCAGAAAATGGATTATGCAAAATTGAAGAACGGAAGAGAATTGGATTCTATTTTAACCACTCCTGAATGTTTGAGCAGCTGGACCACATGTAATTTTACAATTGCGAATGTCTTTGTTGTTTTATTTGTAAAAATATTGGGTTGTAAGGTAAAAATAACAATACATTTTATTTTGAAGCGCCTTTCAAAAATACTCAAGGACACTGTACATGAGATATATTGGTCCGACTATGGTACTGCAGTTTCATTTGTGTGTTATGTTTGAATAAGTACATGTTTATTTTTTGGGCGGTACATGATGAGTGGTACATGCTGTAAAAAAAAAAAAAATGTTTGAGATCCATCCATATGATCATTTGAAAGCACTAAATATTGTTTGGACATTTTACAATTCCTTATATATACAGTAAATATAAGGCTGACCTTTTCAGCTGCTTAGACATGGAGAATGGGAATCTGAGTGCCTTTATAGACTGAACCGTTTTAATGTGCCACATGGTAGTTTAGTGTACTCCCATTGTGGTTGTTCATATCGTTATGTTTATTAGGAGAAAGTAGTGGATAGGAAAGGGTTTTGGGGGGGCTTGGGGGGCAGAGCGAAAGGAAGAAAAAACAGAATAACAAACAGAAAACCAAGAAAAAGACCTCACGAAACACACATGCTGCTTCTTGAACATAACGGTGCTATCACAATTGTATTGTATTTACCAGAGGACACGTGTGTGGGTGTGTGGGTGGGGGTTTGGGGGGGGAGTGGGGCGCTTGTAACCAAAAGATAAGAGATGGAAAGGTCAGATATTGGCATGACAGGGCATCTTATCAATTGCAATGGAATCATCCAACTGAAATATATTTTTATTATTAGGCGTCTTGAAGGTATGAATGAATCACATGAAGTTTAAACACGCAATAGCTTTAATAACAACGTTTGTTCGCATATGTAATAAGTCACAATATTATTGTGTAAACTGGATACAAAGATGACAAATTAAACACATGACATTCATGCACTATAACTTCTTAGAATAGTTCGAGCCTGGAAACGTGATAAACAAGAAACCTATGCATCCCGCTAAGTCTAATCCAACGCACTAATATATCTGAAAAGGAAAGTATGGGAAAACAGAGAGAGTAACTTAAAGGGATAACAAGTAAGTCTCTGGAAAGCTGGTGAAACTCTCAAATATCTAATCTTGTTTATGAAGCAAAAACAGTGGTATTGTTTGTTACACATACTGTAGCATATTTGCACATTTCAGGAGCAAAATACAAGTACTCGTGTAAATTAGATATTTCGTGATGATACAATATCATTTCTTTAAACTGATGCTACATCTGCGAATATTATAAAGTCTGCCATCTGCAATTCGATTCAAGGCCCTTTGATTGATTTAATACGATACTATTGTGTACATATTCAACACAATCAGGCGGCATGGCTGAGTGGTCAGCACGTCAGTCTCACAGTTCTGAGATCAAGGGTTCAATCCCGTTCTCCGGCCTTCCTGTATGGAGTTTGCATATTCTCCGGGGACTCCGGTTTCCTCCCAAAAACATGCATGGTAGGCTGATTGAACACTCTAAATCAGGGGTCCCCAAACTTTTTCCTGTGAGGGCCACATAACCCTTCTCTTCTCTGATGAGGGGCCGGGGTCAGTTTGTAACAGAAAAAGTGTGACGATTGCAGGAGTGCCTAAATGTAAAAATGTATTGTTTTTCAGAAAGCCACAATCAAATAACCCTTTCTGGATTCTTCACGGAACCAAAGTAAATAAAATAAAAATGATATAATATAATATAGTATAATATAATATAATATAATTAGGGCTGTCAAACGATTACAATTTTTAAGCGAGTTAATCACAGCTTAAAAATTAATCGTAATTAATCGCAATTCAAACATCTCTAAAATATGCCTTATTTTTCTGTAAATTATTGTTGGAATGGAAAGATAAGACACAAGACGGATATATACATTCAACATACTGTACATAAGTACTGTATTTCATTCAGCTAAAAAGCCCTTGCAGAGCTGCCTTGGTAACAATTTACAGACCACCGAAGTATAACACAATGTTTTTTGATGAGTTTACCAAAATACTGTCTTCTGTGTGCATGGACTTTGATTGTGTTGTTTTAGTGGGTGACTTTAACATTCATGTTGATAATCCTGAAGAAGGATGTGCTAGAGAGCTTTTAAATATTTTGGATACATTTGGTTTATCTCAGCATGTCACAGTTCCAACACATAACAGAGGGCACATACTGGACTTAATAATATCCAAAGGTCTTAACATCTCTGAGGTCACAGTGAATGATGTTGCTCTGTCTGATCACTACTGCATTATGTTTAAAATGACCACCCCTGTCCATCCTCTGAAAAGGGAAACAGAGTTTATTAGGAAGCGTTACATAAGTGATAACACATGTGCGTTATTCACACAGGCCTATGCCTCATTATTAACCCCTACAATAGCTCCAGTGGAAGAACTTGTAAATAGTTTCAGTTCCGGTGTGATGACTGTAATGGACACTATTGCCCCGATTAAGACAAAAACTTTGTCAAGAAAGAAGAGGTCACCCTGGAGAAATGCCATACTAGCTATAAAACAAAAGCAAGTTTGTAGACGAGCAGAACGCAGATGGCGAAAAAACAAACTCCTAGTTTTTTATGATATCTACAAAGAGAGTCTTCGCAAATACAACCAGGAACTGAAAAATGCTAGACAATCATATTTTTCAGAGATCATTAGTAGAAACACCAACAATACTCGCACACTATTTTCTGTTGTTGACAAACTGACAAACCCACAAGCATCAATACCTCAGGAATTGGCATCTGAGGTGTCCTGTAATAATTTCGCAGCATTTTTTACACACAAAGTACTAATGATTAGACAGACTGTGTGCAACTCCGGATTAACAAATGTTACACTAAATGCCTCCCAACATGTCCCCCACGTCAATCTTAGACAGTTTAGCCTCTTGGACTATGCCACTTTAACAGAAATTGTGTCAAAACTAAAGCCCACAACATGCTGCCTTGACATCCTTCCTTCAAACTTTTTCAAAACTGTTTTTCATTGCATAGCCCCAGACATACTTCAGATTATAAATACTTCCCTCCAAACAGGAGAGTTTCCTCAGACTTTAAAAACTGCAGTAATAAAACCTCTCCTAAAAAAACCTAATCTGGATGCCTCAACCATTAGTAATTACAGGCCAATATCAAATCTGACATTCCTGGGGAAAATTATCGAAAGGGTTGTGTTTGAACAGATCCAGACTTTTATGATCCAAAACAATCTTTTTAACTCATTTCAGTCTGGATTTCGGCCACAACACAGCACCGAGACCGTGCTTATCAAAGTCCTAAATGATATTCGTCGGAATACCGATGCAGGCAAATCATCTGTTCTGCTACTATTGGATCTCAGCGCCGCATTTGACACGGTTGATCACAACATACTACTCAGCAGATTGGAACAGTGGGTAGGGCTTACTGACACTATTCTTCAGTGGTTCACATCCTATTTACATGATAGGGATTTCTTTGTGTCAATCGTAAATTATCAGTCAGAACGAACCAAATTCACGTGTGGAGTCCCTCAAGGGTCAATTCTTGGACCACTCTTATTTAACATCTATATGCTTCCGTTAGCTCAGATAATGGAACAGTATGACATCTCCTATCACGCCTATGCAGATGACACACAACTGTACATTTCTGTGTCCCCACATGATTATAGTCCCTTAGTCTCCCTGAGTAAATGCATTCATCAAATCAATGAATGGATGTGCCGGAATTTTCTCCTGTTAAATGTGGAGAAAACAGAGGTGATCATTTTTGGGCCAAAAAAGGAAAGGTCAAAGATAAGCAGCCAACTTAGCACAATGTCACTTACAGCTACAAATCAAGTCAGAAACCTTGGCGTAATTATTGACTCAGACCTAAAATTTGATAGCCATCTAAAGTCCGTCACTAAATCCGCTTATTACCACCTAAAAAATATAACCAGAATTAAGGGGCTTCTGACTCAACAAGACATGGAAAAACTTATGCATGCATTCGTTTTCAGCAGATTGGACTACTGCAACGGTATATTTACAGGTCTTGATAAAAAATCAGTCAGGAAGCTGCAGCTAGTACAGAATGCTGCAGCCAGAGTCCTCACAAATACAAGGAAGCTGGACCACATTACACCGGTTTTGAAATCGCTACACTGGCTTCCAGTGAGTCAAAGGATAGACTATAAAATACTACTGCTCGTCTACAAAACACTTAATGGCCTTGGACCAAAATACATGCTTGACTTGTTAGATTCCTATGAGACATCTAGACCCCTAAGGTCGTCTGGAACGGGTCTTCTGCATGTTCCAAGAACAAGAACCAAGCAGGGTGAGGCAGCATTTAGTTATTATGCTCCTCACCTCTGGAACAAGTTACCCGAACGTCTGAAGTATGCTCAAACCGTTAGCTCCTTTAAATCAGGGCTAAAAACGCTTTTGTTTAGCACTGCATATCCATAACTGTCTATATATTTCAATCTACCTGCCTTCTATTCCTCTTGTGCTTATCTCCATTGCTGATTTCAATGATTATTATTAGTAGTAGTTTTTGCTTTATTTCTATTTTTGTTTTATTTTCATTTATTTATTTTTATTCTGTGATTAAATGCGATCTTTTGTCTTGGTTTTTACGCTGTGTTGATTTAAATGTGATTTTTATGGTTTTCATGTGATGTAAAGCACTTTGAATTGCCTTGTGTTGAATTGTGCTATATAAATAAATTTGCCTTGCCTTGCCTTGCCTGTATTTGTTTATTATAACAATAAATCAACAAGATGGCATTAACATTAATATTCTGTCAAAGCAATCCCTGGATAGAAAGACGTAGTTCTTAAAAGATAGATTTTAGTACAAATTATAGAAATTTTATGTTAATACCCCTCTTAATGTTTTCGTTTTAATAAAATTGGTAAAATTTTCAATCAAAAAAATTAACTAGTAGCTCACCATTGTTGATGTCAAGAATTACACAATGCTCATGGTGCATAAAATCAGTCGCACCCAAGCGCCAGCAGAGGGAGACAAAAAACACAAGTAACAAGTGGACATGACACTGCTGTCATTTTAATCTGTTTGAGCGGGGCATATGCGTTAATTGCGTCAAATATTTTAACGTGATTAATGAAAAAAATTAATTACCGCCCGTTAACGCGATAACTTTGACAGCCCTTAATATCATATCATATCATATCATATAATATAATATAATATAATATAATCAGGGGTGCACATAATTTTTTTGCCCAGGTTCTCAGAGGAGGACCTGGAGATGTGACTTGGTCCTCATTGAGCTTCAGAGCCGACCCACCTGATGCGATAAATTTATGACAAGCTTTACTTAGAGTCAATTAACTTTGATTAATTATATTAACAGTTAATGCTTGATTAACATCAACTGGCACAACAAAATTGCCATTACTTTGAAGTGAAATGTAAAGAAATAAACATAAAAGCACCAATTCAAAATAAAGGGCATTATGCGGCTCCCACATTAACTCCAAGCCTTTTTAAAAGTGGGATGTCCTCCTCATAAGACCTCATTGAACGTGCATGTTTAGCTTTGTAAAATGCGAGCAAAAACACGTTTGTCAGTGCATGTCGCTGTTCATTACCTTTATTCCGCCCTACTCCGCCACATGTCCATAGGGCGAGTGGGGTCCTGTTTGACATCGATAGTTTGCTTAATTGCCACATGCTCTCTGTTTTTTTCGTGCTTTTCAAAGTTTGGATGGCTGAAATTCTTTGACCCTACATAAAATGCGTTGCTCTAATCGGCGACATTGGGATTCTCACGGCACATTTTGTACCGCATTTCCGTGCGAGCATCATTCGCTTCTAGCCATGGTACCTCCTGTAGCCACTTTTCAGCAAAAGTCCTTTTTTTCGGTAGCTCCGGTGACGTCTCTGTCGTCTGTCTGTCTTTTGACGGGGGTGGGGGAACACGGAAGTAATTTAGTAATGGCCAAATGAAGCCTCATGAAGCAATGAAGCTTTGCAGCCAATTGGTTTGCACATGTAGCAAAGCTTCATGGTGCTTCATTTACCCTATGGCGCCATCAAGTGGTCTAGAAGCCCAAGAGGTCAACATTGTTAGGAATTCAATGGCTATTTGCTTAAGACAAAGATATGAATGTGCTTGTGTTAGTAATTTAGTATGTGAATAAAATACAACAAGTGCTAAGGGTAATTTGTTATTCATTTTTATTTAGAAATAATAGCTTTCCCACAGTGGCTGGCTTTAAACAGTTTCTTTTTTTTTGGGAAAATATTTCACCAGCTTTAGAAAATATTCTTTCACAAGGCACAGATGAAGCTGGGGTGCAGAGAAATGTGAGTGCCAGTTTATATAAATTTGGGTAGGTATTCTTTTGTGCCTCCCAGTGCCGGCCGCCGGCGAGGCTTCCCACGTCATCATTTCCGGGTTTTGCCGAAATGAAGCGCGCCTCGCTACAAGCTTCGTGGAAACCCCCCTCCCATTACTCGACACAAGCTTCGGAACCTCGGCTCATTTCATCCCATCACTAAAGTAATTACTCAGTGTGGCCTGCCTCTTCAAAATTTTGAGAAGTTATTTTCTCGTGTCCGCCGCAAATACAGTGGTCCGCCATCGGTACGCAAAAGCGTATGGAAGCCGTTGAGGGCCAGCGCATTTGTCTACGTCCAGTACGCATGCGTGCATGCGGACCACTTATGTGCACCCCTGTTTATATGTTATTTTTACATTTCTTTTTCACTTATTACTATTTAAAGAATTGTTTTTTCAGTAGCTTATTCATTATCTATGTGTGTGTATACTGTGGGGCAAATAAGTATTTAGTCAACCACCAATTGTGCAAGTTCTTCTACTTGAAAAGATTAGAGAGGCCTGTAATTGTCAACATGGGTAAACCTCAACCTTGAGAGCTAGAATGTGGAAAAAAAACAGAAAATCACATTGTTTGATTTTTAAAGAATTTATTTCCAAACTGGAGTGGAAAATAAGTATTTGGTCACCTACAAACAAGCAAGATTTCTGGCTGTCAAAGAGGTCTAACTTCTTCTAACGAGGCTCCACTCATTACATGTATTAATGACACCTGTTTTAACTCACTATCGGTATAAAAGACACCCGTCCACAATCTCAGTCAGTCACACTCCAAACTGCGAAGACTGAATCTGCAATAGGTAAAACGCTTGGTGTAAAGAAATCAAATGTGGAAGCAATTATTAGAAAATGGAAGACATACAAGACCACTGATAATCTCCCTCGATCTGGGGCTCCAGGTAAGATCTTAACCCGTGGCATCAAAATGATAACAAGAACTGTGAGCAAAACGCCCAGAACCACACGGGGGGACCTAGTGAATGACCTACAGAGAGCTGGGACCACGGTAAAAAAGGCTACTATCAGTAACACAATGCGCCGCCAGGGACTCAAATCCTGCACTGCCAGACGTGTCCCCCTGCTGAAGAAAGTACATGTCCAGGCCTGTCTGCGGTTCGCTAGAGAGCATTTGCATGATCCAGAAGAGGACTGGGAGAATGTGTTATGGTCAGATGAAACCAAAATAGAACCTTTTGGTAGAAACACAGGTTTTCGTGTTTGAAGGACAAAGAATACTGAATTGCATCCGAAGAACTCCATACCCACTGTGAAGCATGGAGGTGGAAACATCATGCTTTGGGGCTGTTTTTCTGCAAAGGGACCAGGACGATTGATCTGTGTAAAGGAAAGAATGAATGGGGCCATGTATCGAGAGATTTTGAGTGAAAATCTATTTCCAACAGCAAGAGCATTGAAGATGAGACATGGTTGGGTCTTTCAGCATGACAATGATCGCAAACACACATCCAGGGCAACAAAGGAGTGGCTTCGTAAGAAGCATTTCAAGATCCTGGAGTGGCCTAGCCAGTCTCCAGATCTCAGCCCCATAGAAAATCTGTGGAGGGAGTTGAAAGTCCGTGTTGCCCGACGACAGCCCCAAAACATCACAGCTCTAGAGGAGATCTGCATTGAGGAATGGGCAGAAATACAAACAAAAGTGTGTGAAAAGCTTGTGAAGAAAACGTTTGGTCTCTGTTATTGCCAACAAAGGGTACATAACAAAGTATTGAGATGAACTTTTAGAATTGACCAAATACTTATTTTCCACCATGATTTGCAAATGACTTCTTTAAAACTCAAACAGTGTGATTTTCAGTTTTTTCTTTCCACATTCTGTGTCTCATGGTTGAGGTTTACCCATGTTGACAATTACAGGCCTCTCTAACATTTTCAAGTGGGAGAACTTGCACAAGTAGTTGTTGACTAAATACTTATTTAACCCCATTGTATATGTATATAATCAGGGGTGCACATAAGTGGTTATTTTGAATTGGTGCTTCTTATTTCTTTACATTTCACTTCAAAGTAATGGCAATTTTGTTGTGCCAGTTGATGTTAATCAAGCATTAATTGTTAATATAATTAATTAAAGTTAATTGGCTCTAAGTAAAGCTTGTCATAAATTTATCGCATCAGGCGGGTCGGCTGCAAGCTCAATGAGGACCAAGTCACATCTCCAGGTCCTCCTCTGAGAACCTGGGCAAAAAAATTATGTGCACCCCTGCATATAAATAAATAATATACAACAAGAAATAAACAATAATAAAAACATAAGATTTTTTTTAAAAACTAAAAAACCATGAGTAATCCAAAATATCAATCTGAATAAACCAACTCTCATGATTATTCGCTGCCACCCCTCCAAGTCAATATAGATTGGACGTCTATCATCGTCACAGGCAATTAAAGATGATCGGTAACTGCCGGCCCCTCCCCAACTTAAAGTCCCTTCACATGTTGTTCACATGCACTGCTCATGTCGTTGGTATGACGAGAACTGATCCTCGTCATGCCACCAACTTATCCTGGATAAGTCATAATACACAAAAACAACCTGACCCCGTCTCAATATGATTATTGTTCAGATTCAGCTCACTCACGTGTTGAAAGGTTTGGTTATCCAGCTGGCAAGAGGGAGATTACCACGCGGTCGAAGGTGCGCTCTGCCGAGGCTATAAAAGCTGCTGGTGCGCAAAATCGGCGCTCAATCTTTACGCACGATCCCAACTTCGACCATCGAAGGAGGAAACAGGAGAGAGAAAAAGAGAGGCAGTTAGTATTCTGTTGCCAGTTGGATTTTGGTCATTTGTTTTCATTTTTTGGGGGGTAGAAATTTTGAAATCATGTCAGCGGTGAGCTCAATGTCATTCCCGAAGCCGCTCCACATACGCTCTCCGGTGGCGCGGGGACGTCGACACACTCTTCCTGCAAGCGAGTTCCGCTCCCTCAGCCCGGAGGACGCCATCAGCGTGTTTGAGATCGAGAGAGAAGGTGAGCACCAATGTCTTGCTTTCATTTTCCATTATTCTCTAATTCTAAATTTGATGGTTGCAACACATTTAAAAAAAAATTTTTTTTAATGGTCGTAAGCGACTTGGAATTTTGAAAAAATATAAAATTAAAGCTGGAACAATCTACAAGGTTAACAGGTTCACTGGATTAAGGCTAATATTTGGGCAGGGGAGGGTAGAGTAGCCAAAGATTTTACTCAAATAAGAGTAGCGTTACCTTAAAATAATATTACTCAAGGAAAAGTAGTCATCCAAAACATGTACTCAAGTACAAGTAAAAATGTATTTGGTAAAGAAAATACTCAAGTAATGAGTAACGTGAGTAACTTACGATGTTTGATTTTTTTTTTAAACAATTTTTTTCAAGCACGAAGTTATCGATCTGAACTGTTATTATTATACTGTACGATGACCTATTATGTAACGACATTAAGCCAAATATATATTAGGGCTGTCAAACGATTAAAATTTTTAATCGAGTAAATCACAGCTTAAAAATTAATTAATCACAATTAATCGCAATTCAAACCATCTAAAATATGCCATATTTTCCTGTAAATTATTGTTGGAATGGAAAGATAAGACACAAGACGGATATATACATTCAACATATTGTACATAAGTACTGTATTTGTTTATTATAACAATAAATCAACAAGATGGCATTAACATTCTTAACATTCTGTTCAAGCGATCCATGGATAGAAAGACTTGTAGTTCTTAAAAGATAAATGTTAGTACAAGTTATAGAAATTTTATTTCAAAACCCCTCTTAGTGTTTTCATTTTAATAAAATTTGTAAAATTTTCTAACAAAAAATAAACTAGTAGCTCGCCATTGTTATGTCAATAATTACACAATGCTCATGGTGCTAAAACCCATAAAAAAGTCGCACCCAAGCGCCGGCAGAGGGTGACAAAACACCAGAAAACACAAGTAACAAGTGGATATGACACTGTGCTGTTATTTTAATCTGTTTGAGCGGGGCATGTGCGTTAAATGCGTCATATTTAAACCTGATTAATTTAAAAAATTAATCATTAATTTAAAAAATTAATCACCGCCCGTTAACGCGATAAATTTGACAGCCCTAATATATATATATTTTTAATTATTGAATTCTGGCGAGAGAAAAAAATTAAAGAGATGAAGCATCATTTTTCCAAAAAGAATGAGTGCCCTCTAGTGGAGAAAACATATTTCCTATGATAAAATTACAGGGATCAAATCTCCGGTTTTCCGTGGTCACTCGGTGCCAAATCAAAACTGGGAGAGAGGTTGCATTCCGCGCTTTCGAGTCATGTTGACGGCAGCGCTCTATGTCAAGTATTTAATTTTTTGCGGTGCTTTAAAGACACCACGTGATTAAACGACGGCGTGATATAAGAACGGCAAGCTTGAGTCTGATAAGTATAAAGGAGTCATGTGATTATTGTTTTAATCTCATTGGTGAAACTGGTAGAGCCATTGTTGGCATCATCTATGGCAAGAAAAAAAAAAACGTAAAATAAAGTACAATAAAGAGGAAAAACGTAACGACTAGTGTAGCCAAAAGTAATGGAGTAAGAGTAGCATTTCTTCACAAATTTACTCAAGTAAAAGGAAAAAGTAAGCCCAAGTAAAACTACTCTTAGAAGTACATTTTTCTCCAAAACTCAAATGTAACAAGATAAATGTAACTCATTACTACCCACCTCTGCATTTGGGTATTTAAAAAATGGTGTCCTAACTTTTTTTCTCCAAGGACCGCTTTAAGAAAAATCACAGAGCAAACTTGAATTACTTGATGTGTTAAAATACTTAATACTTAAAAAATGTTAAGTATCAACTCATTGGATGCCACTGTCAGCCCACCGTCAAATTGGATTGGACATCTATTGCCATCATTGGCAGTGAAACATGATTACTTAATGCCAGCCTTCTCAGTTGGAATGGATTTTAAGACTTTTAAGCCTGTCATAGTGGATGAGTTAAGGGCAGCAAGCAACAAAATGATGTATATGAATACTACAAGATAAAATACATATGACATGTCCAGCAACAACAAAAAAAGAAAATCACTACAAAGATAGCTCAATTGATCATATTCAGTGATACACTGACTTCAACATGTTGTCAGGTTTTGACCCCTAAGCTAATGGAGAGGCACTGTTTAAGTAACTAACAGCCAGTGTTGTTAATCTTACTTTAAAAAAGTAATTAGTTACAAAAAGTAATCGAGTTAGTAAATCAGTTACCTCATTGTAAAAGTCATGAGTTACTCACCAAAGTAAGTGACGTTACTTTTCATGTTCTAGACGTTACTAAATTATACATTCTATAACATCTTTCACATAAAATATTATAAAAGTCGTTTTTTTTTTTTTTTTTTAATATCAGACATCAATTAATGATTCTAAGCTAAAAATGATAGAAATTTCGAATAATAAATATAATTACTTGGCTTCTTTTTATGGCTGGGTTGAAACAAAAGCAGTTCTGCGGTGTCTGTAAACGGGGGTCTCCAGGGTAAAACGAACAAATTTTTAAAAAATAGTTCGGGGGCTTAATGCGCCCTGAAGCTGCTATGGCAGCATATACTAGTAGACATTGTTCTATCAAACACAACTGGTCTTTTGGCTTAAAATACAGCAGTTTATTTTAAAGAGGGGTGCAAGAGCAGAAACTGCTTTTTCAACCTTGTCTGTGTTTTCCGCCAAAAAGATTTTTCAATATGCAGATGAGGCTCTGAATCTCCTGCCTCGTCTAACTGTCAGTTGCGAGACGGAGGAAGCATTTGTGTATCGCAAACACAGGATTTTATTGATGTTGGCAGGAAAAGGAAAACAATCAGGAATCGGAGAAATGGTGTTGTCGGGAAGAGCAGAATAGGCATAGCGGGTGAAGCGCTCATGGGCAGCCGACATGCAGGATTGTGCTGAGTCGCTGACGAACTGACACTGAATGCTCCGAGGCCATGCCTTAAATGCACAGCTGGTAACTGTCATGTCTTTGTTCACATTTGTTCTTTGTGACATGTTTTGTGACACATTGTTCTTTGTGACATTAAGGAGCACACGGTCTTTGTGCCACATTAGTGTAATGGAAGGAATATGCTGACAATTAGTGGAGAAAGGCTAGGCACATGACATCGTCTTTGATCTAGTTGTTTTGATTAAAGGTTCTTGGATATGACGTTCATCAAAAGTTTAGGGCAAGTGACTATTTTTGGTCATAATTAAAAAACATTGTAGCATCTACAAGGACAGCGCCAACTTGGTGATGATAATGCAGACTCGGCAGGAAAACAGGTGAAATAAACATTGAAGATGCTTTGCCACAAGCTTCAAGCACAAACTGCTGGAACTACACTGAAAATGGCAACAAGGATTGCTGTCTGTGGTGGTAATTGTTATTAGCTTCCATTCCTCTTGAACACTTCCGCATCATGAGCAGGCGTCTCAGCATCTAAGGTGTTTCGCCCCTTAACCTGAACACCTCGCCTGAGTGGGGCAGCAAAGACTATTTAGGCTTCACCTGCGGAAGGGTTCCAGGTGTGGGCTCTCCAAAGCCACAGCCATCTTGAACTGGACTCAGCTGCTGCTGCAATGTCTCCACTTGCTTTCTTCAGTTGCTTTGCATCCAACCCCATTCTCTGAAGTAACGAATGGACTTTGCTGGAAACCCTCGACAGCCGACTTCCATGGGGAAGATTTTCTGTGTGCCAGCCTTTTAAAGCTGCTTCGGCTATCAGATCTTGGTATTTAGCTTTCTTCAGGTGATGAGACGTGTCCAGCCGCTCTTCCCAAGGCACTGTGAGCTCAGCCACTATCATGGTTTTTGTGCTTCTGGACAACAGGACCATGTCTGGCCGGAGAGAGGTCGCTACCACATCCTGCGGGAAAACAAGCTTCTTCTTCAGGTCCACTCTCATCTCCCAGTCAGAAGCACGCTGCAAGATGCACAGGAAGCTTTTAGTTGCTATGTTGGTCTTGGGGGGCCTTGCCTCATTCTCTCACGAAATCTATAGTTTTAGGCTGTTGCGTCTGCTTGTTGTTAGCTTTGATTCGCTGTTGTTCGACCCAATTTGCGATTTCAGTGAGGACCTTGTCATGCCTCCACCTGTAGCGCCCCTCTGCCAGTCCCTTCGGGCACCCAGTTAGAATATGGTTCAGTGTGCAGGACATTGCACCACACTGATTGCAAGATGGATTACTCTCCAGGCCCCAGGTTTTCAAATTGCTCAAGGTGGGTAACAGATCTGCCACCGACCGCAACAGAAAAGTCCATTTTCCTTGGTCAGTGTTCCACAGATCCCTCCAGGACAGTGATCGCTCCTGGGCTTGTTCCCATTGTGTCCATCTGCCCTGAGCTGCAAGTCCTATTGCCTTCACCTGGCGATCTTCTTCTGCGGCTTCACGAACTCTTTTTAACACTAGGCTTCAATGAATTGCACCCACCTGGACTGCACGAACTGTATGTAAAAAAAAAAAAAAAAAAAACAACATCATTCAAATTGTAGTAACGCGCCCCTTCACATCCTCAGTAATGGTAACGGCGTTGCAAAGATGTGAAAAAAAATAAATGTCTACTTTAACGGCGTTATTAACACTGCTAACAGCATCTAGTGTTAAAGCTGAAAAGTGCAACAGAATGTTGGGTAAATATAAGCTTCTTGTGCGGGGCACATCCAGTGGATTTTCATAATTTTATGAGGGCCAATAAAAACTGGGGAGCAGGTTACAGTTGCCCCACAGGCCACAGTTTGGATGTCTTTAGTATAAAAACAGCATTTACCAAAAAAAAAAAAAAAAATTGAGAAATCTCTTTATCCAAGTAGCAAGGACGAAAACCCAAATTTAAATTCCTTGAATTTCTTTCCCTCCGACAGTGCTGCACTAATCAACATCATTGTGGAAAGAATTTAGCCATGTGAGCTCCAAAACTCTTTTGAGGACCATTGTCAGTTGAGAAAGTCAATTGGTACAACAGAAAATGCAAGATATAACTCTTATTTTGTGAAGCGAAAGATATGTATGTGTATTTATATTACACACCCAGAAACACTGCCAGCTCATTTTTGATGGACATACACAAAATGGAAAAGTGTGCTATTGTCTAAAAAGTCCAATTTGTTTTCAAAATCAGGAAAAACTGATCCTTTAGGCCAGGGGTGTCCAAACCTTTTGCATAGGGGGCCAGAATCGGTGTGGTAAAAATGTGGGGGGCCGACCTTGGCTGACATCCTTTACGTAGAACAATGTAGTCATGCAAATTTTAGCAAGCCATTCTGTGTCACATTTGCTTTATTATTATTATTATTATTTTTTAAATAATAATTTCCACAAAATCTTGCAACTCGCCTTTGTGGCATTCTCTTTCATCTCTCGAGCTCTTGCGAAATACTGCTGCTGTAAAATTAAACTAGATTTAAGTTGCTTCAATTTCTCGCTATGTATCTTCCCTGTAATCTTGTCGTACATGTCAGCTTGTCTTGTTTAGTAATATCGCCTCACATCGAACTCTTTAAAAACAGTGACTGTGTCTTTGCAAATGAGGCAGACAGTTTTTGCGTATTTTAGTGAAGAAATAGTCCAATTTCCACCTATCCCTGAAGTGTCGGCCGTCACAGTCAACTTTTTTTTTTTTGGTTGATTGTCGCCATTTTAGAAAATTGGGAGTAGAGTCACGTGGGGTAATGTTGCTTAGAGTGCTGCTGCCTTTTAGTGGGTAAATGAGGAGCAGCATTTAGTGTGTAAGCTACTTCATATGCTGGTAGCAGTCACTCAGACCAATTTATTAGGTCTGTGTACGGGCCACACATTATTGATTTAATGACACAGGCTGGGGGCCGGATGAAATTTGACCACGGGCCCCATGTGGCCCCCGGGCCGCACTTTGGACATGCCTGCTTTAGGCCAAAGAGGAAAAGTACAATCCAAAGGCTTATCGGCACAAAATTCAAAAGTCAGCATATTTGGGACAATGTCACAGTAGGGCTAGCAATGCTAGGCCATATTCTGCACACATTATGATAGCTTGGCAGTACTGGACTCCTGTAATTCAAAATGTGTCGCATTATTAAGTGCAAAATATGACAATGGTGATCTTGAACTCTTCAGCAACTTAATATACAAGTTAGAATGAATTTTCAAACTACTGCATTCTTCTTGTTTAGATTTTCCCAAAGTCCCAATTTGAGTTACTTGTGGTGGTTTCCTAAAATTTTTCCTCACACATTTTAAAAATCGTTCTTCCGAGGTTCATGAAAGACTCGTATGTGAATGTTTTTATATGGCGGAAAACACTCAGGTGACTAAGTTCCTCTATGAGACCCCAAATTTGGCCAAATTTCTAAATTGTCCTATATGCATGTGTGATACATCATTGGAAAGCTTAAAATCTCAAATTTTCTGGGGGAAGAAAAAAAAAATCCCTAAACCCTAACTCAAGGTGAGAGCATTAGGGAGCATAATTAAAGACACCATGATTTTAACAAGATATCGTGTACTTACCTTGTTTCGATCCAAAAAGTGTAGCATGTCTCACAGAGTGTTAAGACACAGTTGTGAATGGCCACAGCCGAACTTTTTGGGGATTTTATGGGTGAAACACCGCAATATAACAAGGGTTGCAATGCAGAAATCGCATACATCAAGGACTGGTCGAGATTTTTTTTCAAATACATACTCTTTAAAATGTTTTTTTTTTTTTCAACTTTTGTTTGGATCGATTATCTAAAATATTGAGGAAAATGCGACAGTAAAAAAAAAAAAAAAAAAATACAATTAAGCGATAGTCATGAGGTAGATAACCGTGACTTATTTACAGACACTACTTTTTCATTGTGATGTAATTTGTTTAAGTTTAAAAGATGCGAGTGAATAATTTTATTAAGTCGTTTTTTTAATGAAAAAAAAAACAAAACAATATTAGACATTAATGATTCTAAAAATGACATTTCGAATAATAATTACCTTTTTATGGTTGCATTTAAACAAAAGCGCGGTGTCTGTAAATCGGGGTCCCCAGGGTAAAACAGACAAATTAAAAATACTTCGGAGTCTTAATGCGCCATGAAACTGCTATGGCAGCATATAGACAATATTGTTCTATCAAACACAACAGTTCTTTTGGCTTAAAATACAGCAGTTTATTTTAAGGCGTGCAAGAGCAGAAACTGCTTTTTCAGCCTTGTCTGTTTTCCGCCATATATATGTGGTGATTGGCTGGCAACCTGACTAGGGCCTCTAACCCAAAGTCAGCTGCAGGCACCTGCTGACCTTATTGACCCCAACACGTTGAGCTTTCTTCCATTTTTCAGTGTGTTGTGTAGAGTTGTGAAACAACAAGTTGACATATTAAATTTTTCACGTATTCACACAGCATTCATCTCAGTGTCTGGCGAGTGTCCACTCCTGCTGGACGAGGTGCGTCACTTCCTCACACTGTGTCCCGAGCTGTCACTGGGCTGGTTCGAGGAGGGACGGCTGGTGGCTTTCATTATCGGCTCACTGTGGGACGGTGAGAGACTTACCATGGTACGACACCTGTCCCAATGTTTACACGTCCAATGTGTGCATCTAAATAAATAAGAATAGCTTAGAAAAGTTCTTAATTCAGTTCAATTTCCGAATTCAGTTTTGTTGATTTTGTTAAAAAGTATTAAATTAGGGAATATTTCACGGTTTTCAGAAAAAGTGGAGATTAAAGAATAACACTGGGGAAGAATTTGGAAAACAAGAAGACCAATTCCATTTTGATTTTCATATTGATTAAAACTGGAATTGGCTTGCCGATTCCAAAGTTTCTTCGCCACAGTTCACCCACTTACAAGGTTGTTACTACTTTTACTATAGCCACATTATTTGCAATAACATAAGTGTTGAATAGACATTGCAGTCATTTCCGCTTCATTCATATATCGTTTCATGTCAATATTTTAAAATTTTCATAAAACCAGCGTATTTAAAGCAACACTTGGGACATTTTAGTTATGGTTGATTTTAGCGACGCTGGTGGACAAACAAGTGCTTTGCCTTAAGGAAGGTTGCGTTTCCCGTGAGGACCAGCGCTGCGTTTCCCATGATGATCAGCGCACACCCGCGCAGTGTCGTAAAATCATCAATTAATCAAAAATTAATCTCCCGGTCACCTGCAGATGGATTAAACCTTTGTTTCCAGCGGCTGCGTGAAGGATGAATAGTAACAAGGTAATGAATCTACCGTATTGGCCCGAATATAAGACGGCCCTGATTATAAGACAACCCCATTTTTCAAGACTCAAGTTTGAAAAAAGACTTTTGGAACAACAAATAAATTTTTATACAGAAAATAATTACAGTACATCTGAAACAAATGATGATAACAATATATTTGAGAGAAAAAGCACATTATTTTTCCTCATTCAAATCTTAATATTTGAACATTTAAATATGTAAACTGAAGTGCAATCACATTCGTAAATGAATGGCTTCTTGTTTTTGAAATGTAAATAAACCAATCTATTGAGATAAAACAACAAAATTGCAATAACTGCATTAACCACCAAAGTGAAGTCTAACTGTAACTGTAGTCTTGAAACAAATCTGAATAAGGAAAAGCATTGCAATAAAAACAATGCAAACTGGTTAAACTTGAGAGTAGCTGAGATCTGTCATGACAGAACATTGCTTCAATGATATCTGGCACCTTCTAGCCTCGTGAATATGTATAACGTGTAGACCGCGAATATAAGACGACCCCCACTTTTTCAGTCTTATTTCAATGCAAAAAACACCGTCTTATATTCGGGCCAATACGGTAGTTGTGGTTAAACAATAGCATATGAAGGTTAGCAACCGTGTGGGTTAGTGTAGATAACCCCCCCCCACCTCACCCGAACTCGTCAGCGCTGACGAAAGTGTTCGCATCGACTTCTGTCTTTATAATGAATTCAGGAAAGGAGGAAGTGACATATGACGTAAAGCAGTCAGCACATTTGTAGGTTTTTTGTGTTGAAGTGTTCCTGCTACCCTCCTCAAAGTTAATTCGTGCTGGTGAAAAAAGCGATACATATCCCTTCAAGATATCAAAGTGTCATTCAACTAGTTGTCAGTAGACAAATGATCACAAATGTTAAGAAAATATTTTATAAAGGTTGAAGTTACCTTAGTGTTGCTTTAAAAACTGGTAGCTTGGATTTGCTATTTTCTGACACTTCTCATGAACCATTTCATGTTCATTCCAATCCTAACTGATTTGTGGTCGTCTACCAGGACGCCCTGACTCTCCACAAGCCTCATGGCATGACGGTCCACATCCACGTCTTGGCTGTGCATCGCACATTCCGGCAACAGGGCAAAGGTTCCATCCTAATGTGGCGCTACCTGCAGTATCTCCGCTGTTTGCCGTACGTCCGGCGAGCTGTTCTCATGTGTGAAGACTTCCTGGTTCCCTTCTATCAGAAGTCCGGCTTCAAAGTGCAAGGCCCCAGTGAGATCACCGTGGGGCCGCTCACCTTTATCGAAATGTTCTACCCAGTCAGGGGTCACGCCTATATGCGTCGTAATAGTGGATATTGAGAAAAGAAGGACTTGACTTGGTTTTTCTCAGGATGCATGCCAGTGGCAGGCCCCTGGTTGGAAAAGGGACACTTTGAGCTGACGTCAGGTTGAGTGACAAAGCGATGGAATTGATCACACTGCCTTCAAAGAGGAATGAACATTGGACATCAATGTAATTACAATGAAAAAAACAACCCAAAAAGCTAGTTTAATGCTAATTGGCAACACTGTAAAAGGCTTCATACTGTGTTTTTGCGATGTTCAAGGAGGCTGGTCAGCGGTTTGAATCTCAGCTGTAGCTATCAAAGCGTCCTTGGGCAAGACACCCAATCCAGATATTGCCTCTTGGTTGGCTTAAATCAGAAACTGTTCTCAGTTGCCTCACCTGCTTAAACAAAGGATTTATTGTTTTTATATGGTTTGATAAATGCTGGACATTATCAGTCTTTTACTGTTGACAAACTTACTTCTGTCCATATAGTCTGTGGTCACTAAACTCAAAATGGTGCTGGCAAACACGGTCATTAAAAAAAAAAAAAAAAAAAAAAAAAGCACATTAGTCGACATGAACTCCATCGCTTAATGTAACTTCATTTTCTAATCAACACTTTTGACATCTTGCCTTCTCCGTTAAATATATGAATCACTCGTGCCTGCTGAAGTCTTGAATCAAGACAAATGTGTTTTAAATGCAGTTGTCATGTTTTGCTCTCATGATAATAAAGGATATATTTTCGAGCTTGTTGTTGTTCCCTTTTTCAACAAACGTTGCCGTGTATGAGATAGTACCAACTTAAAAACACCAAATAACAGTAAGCTGACATACATTTAAAGTAGAGTGTCGTTTATTTTTAACGAAGATTGATTTTTGCATAAGTTAAAACGGAAAGTTGAGCTTTAACAACAAATCAATATTCAGGTTGCCTTTCTGTGTTCCTAAAAGAATTTGGTCCCAGTGTAAATACACTTGTTTTCAGCTGCTGTGAAGGCAGGATGTTTTCAGGTTTCAAACTTTCACACAAGCTTCAAGTTACCAAAAAAAAAAAAAAAAAAAAAAAGGGGCACAGTGCAGGGAATTCCTTAAAATAGGCCAAACTGATTGTTTTACAAGTTAATACGCAAAGAGCAGTCTTGGGGCATAAAACAAATAGGACATTTAAAAAATGCTAAAAGAAGTTCAAATGTGTACAAACATATGTACATATATAAAAGATAGACAATAAGTTATTACAAGTGTATACTAATGTTTATCGTGACGTCAGATGACCTGAGAGTCAACTGATAAATCTCATAACTCACTTAACTGGCTAATCCTTTGTCACAACTGCTCACAGCACGGCTTTGCCAATGGCTGTGCTCACAAATTTTAATATCCTATTTAGGTACCTTGAAACTTGATTGATCACCGATGATAAACCTGCGTGACGAACTAGCGTCGGGTAAAATGGCAGCAAATTTAAGGCAACAGGTGGTCCAACATGTTTCCCTCAGTGCAGCGCTGTCACTGCATGTTCCTTTGTTGACCTAAAAATGTTAGCCCAAAATACATACAAAGTCATATTGAAACAACATACTTGTCCATAGTGTTTGGCCTGATGCCACCTGTTAAGTGAGGCATCCGCTTCATCAACTTGATCCCGGTGGTCTCCATTTCAAACGGACCAGACGTCTCTCTAGTGTGCCTTTTGAAGTGCTGAACAAAACCGGTGAAGCATCTTTGGTTTAATCCATCTTTTTGCATTTAAGGTCCTGAGTATTTTTCCTATCCTCAGGGTCTAAAGATCCGTTGGCCCACCAGTAAATGCTGGTAATATGAAAGGTTTTATGGAAGTAGGTGCGTCATCAGGGTAACCAACCACAACAAGAGTCATGATTGCCAGTCTTGAAGGACACTTAGAAGACCTGGATTATCAGCGGGTAACTTGGTCTCAAGGCCATTAGAAAGCTAAAGACTAGTGCACAACGTGGTTAATGTCATGATCAATGTCATACTTTTCACAGAACTTGCTCGTGAAGGGTAGGCAGGTGAAATGCTCCAGCCAGTGCCAGTTAATGGGGTAAATATAAAACCAAACAATGAGCGAAGAGAACAGGCCGACGTATGCCAACAGCGATACGACGATGAGGACGCGTTTACGGTACTTGTCAAAAGTTCCAAAGGTGACGTAGGGCAGAAAGGCGAAGGAGAGCAGCATTCCACTAAGAAAGCCAAAAATGTGAGCGATGTTGTCTATCCATGGCAAAAGACCGCACAAGAAGAGGAAAAAGACAATTCCTAAGAGTTTTAAAAATGCTTTCCATGGTTCCTCCAACATCTGCCAACCTTGAAAGAGTTCAACAAACAGGCACGCCAGGAGGCCAAATTGAGATCCTGCTGGACCCACCTAGGGGGGACAGAAAGACATACTATGATCCACTTATAGTGCTTGTTTAAAACACATGCAAGAAAAAATCATCATGAACTTTCAAATCTTGAGCTAGCTTAGACCTGTGTATGTGTAGAATGTAGTAAAATGTGTAGAGTTTGCAGGTTCTCCATCAAGATTGTTTTTCTGGATATCATGGCTTCCTCAGACATTAAACAAAAAAACACAGATGCTCAATAGGGATTAGGTCTGAAATTCTGAATACATGATTAGCCAGTCTTTGACCTTAACCCTCAGCTTCCATAGCAAGACAGCCAGTCTTTGACCTTTACCCTCAGCTTCCATAGCAAGACAGCAGTCATGTTGTAGATGTGTTTAGAGTTATGTTGAAACTAGGGGTGGGAACCTCTTGGTACCTCACAATACGATACAAAGCTCACGATAACAATCTCATGATACGGCGATATAACGATTATCGATACATTGGTCAGGAAATCATTCTAGCACATTCAACAAAACAGGTAATAAACACAAAACTAGGCCTGCAAGCAGGACTGAACGGGCCCTCGCAATCTAGCGCAACTCGGACGTCATGCAACTCGGACAGTGTGCAGGTCAGGGTGGTGGCAGATCGTCCTCTCTAATCATCTCATTAGAACCTAACATGCGCGAAAGTTGCCTCTCTACATTCACACACCTAAGAGATAAAAACCCCTATTGGACAGAGGACTACAAAAAAGGAGCGAATAAAGGGTCATTACAGCAACAGACAGAGAAATGTGGACATGGGCCGTAAAATAAGTATTTTAAAAGGTCTTGAAACTACAATGACCAACCTGAAAAGAACTGGACACATATTTTAAAAAATGAGTGACTTTCTATTGCCACTAGTTGGCGCTGTAGGGTTGATGCAAATGACCCCTACAGGACCCTTCAGACTATGACTCAACAAGCACGATATGTTTGGCGCAGATATGTTGTAGAAGTTATGACTGTTCAAAACTTGTGGTGAGACGAAATGGCTTCAGTCATTTTTACTTCTCCTGTTGGACCCTTCTGCTTCAACCAAACCTCAGTATTTTTCATCAGGCACCTGAACACATGTCTTCAGGCTCCCCTGATGCAGGTTTGAGGTGAATAGATTTTTTTTCCTTGGAGGAGGAGCCTGTTTCGTAAAAAAGGCATTTCCTGTTCCCACTAGGGGGCGCTAGGCCTAATGAGTAATATTTCAATGCACTCGTGTTAAGGGTGGGATCCCGCACATACATGCCAGATATGAAAAAGATTGAACGTTGTTTCAAGGAGCTATTAGTCCTTTACTGAATTTGTCATTTTTCCGAAAAAATGGCCGACTTTGGCACCACGCCCAGGTCAGACCCATGAATGAAAACGCACCATTTTGAAAAGTTTAGATTTCATAGGTCTCCTGAATTGTCTAACCAATTTTGAAGATGATCCAACTGATTCCCTCTGTGACAAGGTCTCAAATGTGCACCCTGTTAATTGATAAAAATTTCACATTCGATCCAAAATACCCGATTTACCCGATTTCCTGTTGGGTTTGGAATATGGGTGCAAGAGACTTTTTGGAGCAGTTTTGCACAAGGTATCGACTCCCCAAATTTCATTGCTCTACGTTAAAAAACCCTAATAGGAAACGCCTTTTTGAAAAATTCAAGGGGGCGCCACTGAGCCATTTTGTTACATTTTTTTGTAACGTTGCAAGATTATCGAAATCCACACAAAGCCGCATGTATGTGCAAAATTTGGTGAGTTTTCGTGCATGTCCAGGCCTCCAAATGTAAACTGGACTAGAAATGGACAGACATTTCAAATTCGATCCAAAATACCCGATTTTCTGTTGGATTTGGAATATGGGTGCAAGAGGCTTTTTTGAGCAGTTAGGCATAAGGTATCTCCTCCCCAAATTTCATTGCTCTACGTTGAAAAAACCCAATAGGAAAGGCCTTTTTTAAAACTCCTTTCTGTCGCCACTAGTTGGCACTGTAGAGTTGATGCAAATGACCCCTACAGGACCCTTCAGGGTATGACTCTCAACAAGCATGGGAAGTTTGGAGCAGATATGTTGTATATCTGCTGAGTTATGACTGTTCAAAGTATTTTGCGAGACAAATTGTTGATGATCATTTTCACTTTCATGTTTGGACCCCTCCGCTTCAACGAAACCTCAATATTTTTCATCAGGCACCTGAACACAGGTCTTAAGGCTCCCCTGATGCAGGTTTGAGGTCAACAGATTTTTTTCCCTTGGAGGAGGAACCTGTCTCGTAAAAAAAGGGATTTCCTGTTCTCACTAGGGGGCGCTAGGCCTAATGGGTAATATTTCAATGCAGTCGTGTTCAGGCTGGGATACCGCATATACATGGCAGATATGAAAAAGATTGAAAGTTGTGTCAAGGAATTATTAGTCATTTACTGAATTCGGTGTTTTGCCGAAAAAATGGCCGACTCTGGCACCACGCCCAGGTCAGACCCGTGAATGAAAACACACCATTTTAGAAACTTAAGATCTCATATGTCTCCTGAACAGTCTCACCAATTTTGAAGATGATCCAACTAACTCCCTCGGCGAAAAGGTCTCAAATGTGCACCCTGTAAATCGATAAAAATTTCATATTCGATCCAAAATAACAGATTTCCTGTTGGGTTTGGAATATGGGTGCCAATGCTTTTTTGAAGCGGTTTTTAACAAGGTATAGACTCCCCAAATTTCATTGCTCTACGCTGACAAACCCTAATGTTATACGCCAATTTTAAAATTTCAAGGGGGCGCCACTGAGCCATTTTGTTAAATTTTTTTGCAACGTTGTTAAATTATCGAAATTTACAATTTTCCGCACGTATGTGCAAATTTTGGTGACTTTTCGCGCATGTTCAGGCCTCCAAATTGGCTGTTTTCATTTGCCCTGAAAATAAATAAATAAATAAAATAAAATAAAATAAAATAATCCTTTGCAAAACAATAGGGCCTTCGCACGCCTAGTGCTCGGGCCCTAATAAGCTATTTTCATTCTTAAGTTTATTACTAGTCCAATCTAATTGAATAGGGAGGGTGTCGGTGAATGAACCCCTTTTACTTCAAACGGGCCCCTTCCACTTCTACAGCCGTCAGTGGCAGCCAATGTCAGGGAATGGGGTATTTGTGGGCCATTTCAGGTCATCACCTGCTGATTTTCCGTCACTTCCTGTTAAAGTTGGGGCATTTTTGAGTCACGTCCTGTTCATTTTGGGTTACAGAACAGGAAAGTACCCAGAAATCTCCCAAATGTATAGGCAGTGACTAACTCAACAGCCTGTAAATGCGCTAAAATGAACAGAAAGTGACCTGTAAATGCCCCGAAAATCGGAAAGTGACTGAATGCTCTGGTTTCGAATGAACCAATGTTCATTCGCCCTTCCTTGTCTTATTGGATTGGGCTTCGACCGCCGTCAATGGCAGCCATAGAGTTAACCGAGAGACTTTTATGGTGGAAGATTCGGGGAGCAACTTGTTTCTTTTTGTTGTTGTTTTTAAACACTGACACCTTTTTCAAATGATATCTCAATTCTTGGCATGAGAATATCGACAACTTTTTGGGATGCAAAGTATCACAATATATGACCATTTCGATATTTTGTCACACCCTTAGTTGGAACAGAACAGTTTCAATATCATAAGGGGATCCCCAAGACTGCTGACAATCTTACCGTTTAAATGACTTTAGCTTATCTGTAGAGTATAAATATCTGATCAATAACTGTATTGTGAACACGTGTGAACATGCTATGAGCATAAATGTGGCTATACTGAATGTATTTGCTAATCCTATGTCAAAAACCCACTTTTGTTAATTTAGGTCATATGACTAAAATGAATAAAATGAAGAGTTTTAGCACAATAAACTGAGTAAAAGGTCAAGATGAGCTGGGTTAAGACACCTTTTAATTAATGTAATTAAAATGTGAATAATCAAATTTTGATTTGATGAAGTACAAATGGAAGTACATTTTGAAAGCCTTTCAAGAAAATGGCACTGATTTAGTGGAATAGGCCCCATGTTGAGGATCATAGTTTTAACATCTCACCAAAAGGTTTAGAACAGTAGTTCTTAACCTGGGTTTGATCGACCCCAGGGGTTCGGTGAGTAAGGGGGTTTGGCAAAGGACCCGCAGGCCCCTATTTTCGTACGCTGACTAAATAAGCAAAGTGGCATGTTAGATTAGGTTTTTGACTGGCTTGCCCCCCAATTTACATGCTTTATTCCATTTCTTTCAACTGCTTGTCTTCTATCTGATGGGAGGAGAAACAGTTTTGCTCAGTGGAAGGTTGACTCACACTTGGTATAAATAAGTATAGCTGATGGGGAGCATGGACTCAAAATTTTGACCTGTTTAAAAACATGCTGTCAAATTGAGAGAAAAGTTGAATGGGAGTCCGTTCAGATATTAGGTGAGATATATTGGTTTTGCATTATATTTTTTAATAATTATTTAATTACGAATGGTTCCGTGAATTCATATGTGAAACTCGTGGGGTTCGGTACCTTTAACCAGGTTAAGAACCACTGGTTTGGAATGTTAAGTCATTTGACTTGATTCAATGTGCCCAACCTCAGGAGAACTAACCCTGAGAGTGAACATGATTTTCGAACTTTTTTTTTTTTTTTTTTTTTTTACCAGGATAAAAGCAGAGTCGTAGCAATGAAAATACCTTAATGATGCCATTATCGATGTGCACGGGTGAACTTACACACAGACCGTCTGGGTAGGATTACAGTAAAATGACGTCAGGACTGATTTTGGTGTCTTGCTTGGTTGTAAAATGGCAGATGGCTAATCTGTGAATACAACTAATTTCAACAGACAAGCACCACGCACAGCATGACTTCCACACTGCCCAGACGCATGACTGGCACGTTTTAAATACATACAACAATGGTCATGTCTCACTGGATGGGCTCAAAATTATAAAGCGATGTTATAGCGAGGAAGCCATTTCATTTTGGGAAAAAAAAATAAAAACGAAAATAGATCTTGACAAGGAAAACATAAAAAGCAGCTAATAGCTGGGGGGGGGGGGGGGGGGGGGGGTCGCATCAATAATCGATTTATAATCAAATCGTAGCCTCTGAATCGTAATCGAATCGTTAGGTGCCCAAAGATGCTGAAACGATTACTCGAATACTTCGAGCAAGTCAACTTTAAAAACTGAACAAGGAATTTTTTCCGCCCCGAGGAATCGTTTAATTTTGCCAGCTCTAAGCATGACGTTTTGCCCGGACTACTTTTAATGCGGCACAACGCGCTGACGTCAATTGCGTACAGGAAGAAGGAAAAGGGGGCGGATATATTTTATTTCAACCATGCATGAGTATAGAGGTAATGACGAAGACGCCGACCGAATCAAAGAAAAAGGCACCAAGAAAAAGCAGAAAATGTCAAAAGTGTTGGAGCATTTCATGCTAGACACCAAGGCCAACACTGTTTTATGTATTCACTGTAAGACAGCGCCTGCATAACAGTACACAGTTTACTCAGAGAGCGGAGGACTGATACCCCAGACAAGGTAAAATTAAGTTAATGTAGCACTAATAATAAAGATTAACGTTATGTACCTTGCTAACGTGACGTTAGCCCTGCGGAGGTAAAATTAAGTTAATGTAGCACTAATACGTAAGATTAACGTTATGTACCTTGCTAACGTAACGTTAGCCCTGCGGAGGTCTAGGTTTCTATTAATTTTAACTACTGTTGATGTGTTTCTTTCATACAGGCTTTATTTAATCTGTAAAACCACAGCGCTGTAGAGTGATGAAGGTGTAAAATAAAAACATAATAAAGCTAAGTGTTAATTTTAGCTCAGTAGTCATTGATTGATAAAACACCAAGTAGCACTAGTGCTTAATGTGCTCCACTACAGCAGGCATTTATTTTGAACACTGCAAAAGTTCTGACTCCTATCAGGACTTAGAATTTAGACTAACTCAAAACTTAACTAGAACTTAAAAATAGCTTGACACAAATGGATATTCAATTGAAAGACGTGGGGGAAAAACACCCAACTTTGAAGTGATGTGTGTTATCAATAGTAATCACATTTTTAGGTAAGAAATAAGATTTTTTTTTTTTTTTTTTATAAGATCTAAAGTTTTTTGAGTGACAGCAGTGAATTTGGTGCTTTTTTCTAGTCACATCTGAGATGGAATTGTTGGTTTCGTTCAACAATGCACATCAAAAATAAAGGCATCGACTGTCTAAAAATGGTTGAATATTAAGTGAAATGTTTTGTTTGGTCATGTATGTTTATAATTGCCTTTTACTTTAAAAAATAGGTTTTATCCGATTACTCGATGGAATTTTCGAAATATTCGATAGCTGCAACCGTATTGTATCAAATACAAATTGTCATCGAAGCAATTTCTGCTAGAACCACAGGGTCTTCTTAACCCCACACTTACGGGGTAATCCACTTAAAGCACCTCCTTAAGTGGCTTTACTGTCGTGTGTCAGGCTTCCTGTGAGTATTCTTGGTGTGTGAAGACCTGTGAGCTGGTTAGTTTGTAGGCAAGTTGGACAGTGGGATTTCTGACTCATGCCAAGTTGCGTCACACTATAAGCCATCTCACGTCGCAACAAGTTGACGAGGGGAAAAAAAAAACAAGGTTCAAAAATCTATTTGTAATGTAATGTGATGGAGCAAAAATAGATTACAGGTGACTCATGCGTGTTCTGGCTCCATTAATTCCTGAGGAAAGTTTCCAATGTGGAATCTTTTCAAAATTCCACAGCTAATCCTCCAATTGAAAACTTTTTTTTTTTTTTTTTCTTTTAACTGAGGATAATGTTTTTACCCTTGAATTGTCACCATGATCTAAAATTTAACAGTGGCATTTAGTCAGGGCCCTCAAAGTTTCCTCTGCTGGCCGAAACACTACCAAAACCAGTGACCTACATTTAAAACCTTAATGAAATTCTATTACCTTATTTTCTGGACTATAGGTAACTTTTTTCATAGTATATATACGTCTTTTTTTCCACTCTGACAGCCCAGAGTTAGCGATGTTTTGTTCAGGCTCTAGTTATTCGAAAAACTGCTAAAGCTGAAGTATAATGTTTGTTCTTGGTTTCTGATAAATTAAAAAACTGCCTCTAAAAATGTGACTAATACTCCAGTGCGACATGTTTTTTACCTCTTCAATGTGCATTCTTTGGTAGGCAACTTAGGCTCAGGTGTGACTTATAGTCTGAAAAATTCATGAATTTATTTCTTTCTATTGTCTTTATTTAACGGCTCGAGTTCTCCTTGGCTGCCCATCTTCCAGTTGTATATGCGTGTATTTTTTTGTCCAATCAGATTTCAGCTTCATTGTGTTCCATGTCAATAAAATGGCCTTCGTAATTCTGAGCACTGTATAATATTGCTTCTTTTTTCAACCAATCAAAATTCTCCTTCAGGCATGTTCACAATGATAGTGCCATCCTCTGATTGGTTGAGCTAAATAAATTCTTTCAATGGGTACTCCACTGATTTCCTGAAGTAAATATTTGCAACTTATGTGAGAGGACAATGCAGAGCTAGTTTTAAAATCCTGTTCTAAATAATACTTGTTTGGTGGTAATGGAAAATAAAAGTTAAACAATGTTTCTAAATTTAGCGATATTCGTATATTATTCTGAAGTGGAGCTAAAAAGATTATTTGAATAATGCGAGTAACTCGATTTTAAAAATTGATTGAGGCATTTTCTCCGCCTTGAGGAATCGTTTAATTTTGCCAGCTCTAAGCATGATGTTCTGCCCGGACTACTTTTAATGCGGCACAACGTGCTGACGTCAGGTGCGTAAAGAAAGAAGGGAGAGGCGGCGGATAAATTTGATTTCAACCACGCATGAATATAGAGTGAAGGGGATAGTATCTAGTATCCGGCAATTCGGCTGGCGTGATTCCGGAAATCTGGCTAAAAGGTCTGATTTCCTCAAGAGGTGTAACGGCGAAGAAGCCGACGAAAACGAAGAGAAGGGCACCAAGAAAAAAAAACGAGAATGTCAAAAGTGAGAGAGCATTTCAAGCTGCAGACCAAGACGAACACTGTTTCATGAATTCCCTGTAAGACAGCGCTTGCATAACACGACCGCGGCGCTGCCGACGCTTCGGCACGCCCGGCTGGACCCTGCGACCGATGACCAATTTTTTTTTTCAATAAGACCTTACTTTTTGGGAGTAAAAGCAGTGAATTTGTTTTTTTCTAGTCACATCTGAGACGCAATTATTGGCTGTTTTCAACAATGTACATCGAAAATGAAGACATTGTCTAAAAATGGCTCAATATTAGGCGAAAAGCGTCCTTTCCTCATGTATATTTAGAATTGCTCTTAACCTAAAAAAAAAAAAAAAAGTTCTATCCGATTACTCGATGGAATTTTCAGTAGAATACTCTATTACTAAAATATTCGATAGCTGCAGCCCTAATATGGAGTACTGGTTCATCATAGATTTATTTAAATATCATGTGCAAATTGTGTAAATCTTTTCCAACTACTAGTTTGCCTCAAAAGATTTCCAGGTGTGCCAGGATAAACCTCAAATGTTCCAGAAGTTGTGAGAACAAGAAACAATACCAGACACATTTCGGCTGGTCTCGGTGTACAAGAGTGAATAATCCCATTTAGCAATGGCCTTTGTTTGGCCACACAATGGCATTAGACTAATCCCAAAATAGGAAAAAGTGGCCTGTTTCAAACGTGCATACACACAAACAAACACGGGATAACAATTTTCCCAATGAAAAGTAGGTGATTCTGAACATTCACTCAATTTTCAAATCAACACACAACCATTATCGAACGGTCATGTTTCACTTCACTAAATAAGGAATGTAATACATTCCATGTATGTCATCTTTAAATTAGCACATACAATAACTGGACTAAATGTATACTATATATATTAAAAAGAAGAGTAGAAGAGTGACATGCTCAGGATGGAGAATAGTGGTGGCTATGATCTAAACGCTCATTTGACAACTTGTCATATTATGATTAGTGATGCGCCACTCGAGAACGCTGTTGAATAGATTGGAAGGTCAAGTCTGCTTTGATAATCCTGAGAAAGAGAAACCCTCTCCAGTAAGTGAACTAAGCCGTGTTAAACCAATGAGTGGGAACACAAGGATAACCACCAGACAACAACAGTGGATATGAACCAATCAGTGCAGGCATGAACAGGCAAAACACTTGTGACGTGACACATCAACAAGTTGTGATTTTGTACTATTTTTGTCTTGTTTGGTAACAAATTTAGAAGCTCACTATTGTGCGGAAACATAGAATTAACACAGAGACACGGAATGTTTTACATTAAAATGATAATATACAGTGGGGCAAATAAGTATTTAGTCAACCACTAATTGTGCAAGTTCTCTCACTTGAAAATATTAGAGGGGTCTGTGTCAACATGGGTAAACCTCAACCATGAGAGACAGAATGTGGAAAAAAAAACAGAAAATCACATTGTTTGATTTCTAAAGAATTTATTTGCAAATCATGGTGGAAAATAAGTATTTGATCTATACCAAAAGTTCATCTCAATACTTTGTTATGTCCCCTTTGTTGGCAATAACGGAGGCCAAACGTTTTCTGTAACTCTTCACAAGCTTTTCACACACTGTTACTGGTATTTTGGCCCATTCCTCCATGCAGATCTCCTCTAGAGCAGTGATGTTTTGGGGCTGTCGTTGGGCAACACGGACTTTCAACTCCCTCATTACCCCGTGGCGTCAAAATGATAACAAGAATAGGGAGCAAAAATCCCAGAACTACATGGGGGGACCTAATGAATGACCTAGAGAGAGCTGGGACCATAGTAACAAAGGCTACTATCAGTAACACAATGCGCCGTCAGGGACTCAAATCCTGCACTGCCAGACGTGTCCCCCTGCTGAAGAAAGTACACGTCCCATCCCGTCTGCGGTTCGCTAGAGAGCATTTGGATGATCCAGAAGAGGACTGGGAGAATGTGTTATGGTCAGATGAAACCAAAATAGAACTTTTTGGGTTGAAACACAGGTTCTCTTGTTTGGAGGGAAAAAAATACTGAATTGCTTTGGGGCTGTTTTTCTGCAAAGGGACCAGGACGACTGATCTGTGTAAAGGAAAGAATGAATGGGGCCATGTATCGAGAGATTTTGAGTGAAAATCTCCTTCCATCAGCAAGGGCATTAAAGATGAGACGTGGCTAGGTATTTCAGCATGGCAATGATCCCAAACACACAGCCGGGGCAACAAAGGAGTGGCTTCGTAAGAAGCGTTTCAAGGTTCTGCAGTGGCCTAGCCAGTCTCCAGGTCTCAACCCCATAGAAAATCTGCGGAGGGAGTTGAAAGTCCGTGTTGCCCAATGACAGCCCCAAAACATCACTGCTCTAGAGGAGATCTGCGTAGAGGAATGGGCCATAATACCAGCAACAGTGTGTGAAAAGCTTGTGAAGAGTTACAGAAAACGTTTGGCCTCCGTTATTACCAACAAAGGGTACATAACAAAGTATTGAGATGAACTTTTGGTATTGACCAAATACTTATTTTCCACCATGATTTGCAAATAAATTCTATTAAAAATCAAACAATGTGATTTTCTGTTTTTTTTTTTCCACATTCTGTCTCTCATGGTTGAGGTTTACCTATGTTGACAATAACAGGCCTCTCTAATATTTTTAAGTGGGAGAACTTGCACAATAGGTGGTAGACTAAATACTTATTTACCCCACTGTAATATGAATGTTTTGGTTTGGGCAACATTGTTTAAAATAACCTTATATGTGTTTTAATGCAGTTCAGGGACTACAACAACATGCCAAATTTTATGTATCCATGTGTGTAATGATCAGTAAGAAAACTAACCTCGGCTCGATAAGGCAGGAAGAGGGAAGAGGCAAGGTTTCCAGTTATTCCACTAAAGATGTAAATGATGGAGATGCGAACCCAACCTGCTAGCTTCTCCAGGTCTCGCAATATGGTCATTTGAAACACGACTGATACCACGCAGTGTAGCAACCTAAAGACACAAATTTAAGTCTAGGGAGATATCTTCATGAAACAAAGTAAATACAATTTCTTAGGCTAAATAACATTTGAGTCTTGTTAAAATTAAACATCTAAGAATAATTTGAGCAAATATTTTAGGGCAGTGTAGCATTTAAAATAATGCAGAATGTAAATTTGTTGAGCGATGTACACTTCACTGAAAAAAAGAGCGCATTTAATCAGTTCAGCAGATTTAAAACTGCTGTTGACTAGCTAATACAGAATTGCAGCAACATGCCAACCATTGAGGTTAGGAGACTAAAAAAAAAAAAAAAAAAAAAAGCTTATTTGAGACAATATATTTTATATTAGAAACTACAATACATACCCAGCATGGAGGAAAAGGGACAGCCAAAATCGGTAGAACTGATCAGGCACATCCGGGTTTAAGAAAGGAAGCAAGCCACAAACATCATCAAGACAGTGAACCTGCCGGAGGTTGGCACGTGAATCAGAAAAAGCACCAAGCCATTCACAATTGCCAGTGGGTAAATTGAACACCATGTACACACTACCTGTGAACAGAGTGTGGCATCCTCATGGAAGTAGCCATGCATGAAAGAGCAATACTCCCTGGTTGTGATCTCACACCTGAAGGAGGAAATAATGGCAGTTTGACGAGCTCATACTGAACACGTCATACACTGGTACCTCTACATACGAAGTTAAATCATTCCAGGACCTTGTTTGTAAGTCGAATTAGTCGTATGTCGAGCAGGATTTTCCCATAAGAATACATTAAATTCCATTAATTCGTTCAACAGACCGAAAACCTCCACTAAATAATTAATACATACTGCTGGTACTATCTATTGCAAATAGCAATTACGCAGGGCAAAAAAAAAAAAAGAATTATGAATAAATATTGTAATAATATTAATATAAAGATTAGGGGTGTGCCATCTTGGGCACCCCACGATTCAATTCGATTACGATTCAGGGTGCTCTGATTCGATTATTGATCTATGATCACGGTAGTGACAATGATCATGATTATCGATTCATCATACATTACTAATTATTAAAGTAGCCGAACACATTCATCTCCATTATTTATTTAAAATATCCTAATGATTCAACAGGAACAATGGAAACATGCCCATACAACATAAAGTTGCCCTTAAATTACCTTTTTATTTTTATTTATTATTTTTTTTACAAGAAAAGTGCAAAAACATTAACCATTTTAAAGGCTTAAAAGTACTTATTTCTCAACATGCCTATACAACAAAAAGGCCCAAAAACCTAAGCTGTTTCAAAGGCAGTACTTATTTCTCTAAACAATACAATAAAATTTGCACTGGTGGAATGACTCCCACATTTTCTGGAAATAAAGTGTCTTTAGAAATAAGACTTTTTTTTAACAGATATATTTTATTTTCAAAGATTTCCGTAGTACTTACATGTTTGTAGTGTTACCGCTGTACTTAATCCTGGTTTTAAACGTTCTGCATCTGGAGTAACTTTTATACACCACCAAACAACGCGCTAATTAGCATAGCGCTCAGCGCTAACTCGTAACTTCTCAAAAACAACAACAATAAAGGCTAAACAGTACAAGAAGGCTCGTGTTCTCGCCTCTGATAGACGGACACGGGACAAAACACTAGGAACTTTTTCCAATTAACACGACGTGAACCTACTGCTGGACAACTGAAAGACAACGAGCAGCGAACTATCTCTCTTCCCCTCTCGCTCAAAAAAAATAATTTGAGCACAGAAGCACAACCTGCCTGTCTCATACACAAATTTATTTTCCAGTCTTTTGAAAAGGAGTAAATCTCTCGCTAAGTAACCGGCAGAATCCATTATAATGTTGTGCGTGCGTCCTTTAAATGTCTCCAGGCAGCAGAAGCATCTTGAATTTCTTTCCGCTACAAGCGGCTGTAATAACGTTATTAGGGAAAATCATCGTTTTTTAACCTTCACGAATCGTAATCGAATCGTCAAATCGCGATGCACCTAATAATCGATTTTTTGGAACTCCAATAATAATTATAGTAGTAATAATAATAATACTTGTAATAATGTAACGAATCGGGTTTTCATGTGGCAGATGTACTGGACTGTCTCAGGAAATTAGAATACACAATATTCTAATTTTTTGAGACAGTCCTGTGTATATATACAGGACTGTCTCAGGAAATTAGAATACACAATATTCTAATTTCCTGACTGTCTCAGGAAATAATAATTTCCTGATAAATAATAATTTCCTGAGACAGTCAGGAAATTAGAATATTGTGTATTCTAATTTCCTGAGACAGTCCTGTATATATACACAGGACTGTCTCAAAAAATTAGAATATTGTGTATTCTAATTTCCTGAGACAGTCCAGTATATTTGCGTGGTGTACCTGAACGCACCGCGTGGTTGACGTGTCAGAGTGAGGTAGGACGTTTTACTTTCACTTTACATGTTCAGCTGCAACGGACAGTAGGTATGTTGTGTTGTACAAGTTCTGAAATAAATGATCAAAAAACTAAGGAAGCTGGCGATTTATTTGGCAATGTTACAATAATAATAATAGTCACCTTAACTTATAAAGACTGGCGAACGGAGGAGGACTGCAGAGATCATAGAGTCTTCGGCCGTAATGTTGAGCTAGTTCATGGATGCGCACCCCACGCTCATATTTTCCTATCATTTCCATCATCATTTCAATGGTAAGCCTCCAACTGCACTAACATTGTTGGAACCCATGTTAATTTCTCTCAGAAGAAAATCCGCCGTGCATCCATCTTGTGGGAAAACAAACTGCGGCACTGTCATAAATCGTCGTATGTCGAGCATGTAGCTGGATGTAGAAACAAATGGCGAGGCAAATTTTACGTCGGTTGTCGTAAAGATCGTGTGTCGAAGTGATCGTATGTCAAGGTACCAATGTATTATGATTGACACCGGCATGCCCTGAGGTTAGTCAAAAGAACGCTTGGTCAACATCTTACCTGCCCTTAGTGCCTATGCAGCAAGGTCGTCCCTTGATGTTACAGTCCATGTGTCTGTAGCCTGTATGGTTCCACTTTTGGGGATATGTACACACCTGAAACCCCCAAACAACACACAAATACAATTAATCAAATGCAAAATACTGAAAATTGTGTATATTTTTTAATTGAAAAAGAATTTCTGTAATATCAGAATTTTCTTACTGGCCACTGTGTGATGTCATCCGGCCACGTGTGAGGCTCTGCTGATGCAGGCTCTTCGCATATTCTTCATCGCATGCGGCGCCACACAGTGAGAAAGAGATTGGTAAAGTAATTTCTTGAGTAAAACACTTTTGTATATTACTTCCCACAAAAACCGTCCTTCTCACTCGCATGAGGGAGCTTTAGACCCCAAGCTAAACAAGTGTTGTTCTAGTTATTATTTTTTTGTAGTGCTGCATTCGCAATGACTTTAAAACAACTGTGTTTGGTTTTCGATAAACTGAGCTCACTAACATCTCCCATGAGGCAGTAACGTCAGCATAAAAAGCTGATGTCTGAAAACTGATCATTTTTCACCTAAATTTAAGTGGACATCTCCACTTACTAATTATTAATAGTTATTTTTTATGGATTTAATGCAAGTTTTTTCTCTCTAGCACTTAACATTAAAGCAACACTTGGAGGTTTCAGTTTTGGTCGATTTTAGCGACGCCAGTGGTCAAAAACGTTAGTGCTTTGCCTTGAGGAAGACTGCTTTTCCCCATGAAGACCAGCGCTGCATTTCCCATGAGGACCAGCGCACACCTGCAGTCTCGTAAAATTATCAATCGATTAAAAATCAATCTCCTGGTCACCTGCAGATAGATTAAACAACACTTCCGTTTCCAGCGGCTGTGTGAAGGATGAAAAGTAATAAGGTAATTAATCCAGTTGTGGCTTGTGGCTAAACAATAGCATATGACGGTTAGCAACCATGTGGCCTAGTGTGGCTAACCCCACACCCCCCCAACCCAACCCGAATTCATCATTACTAACGAGTTCGGTTGAGGGGGAGGTGGGGGGTTCACCTCAGCGAGTGAAAGCCAGGCCAATGTTTATTCTGTATATCCTCAAAACCTTTTTTTTTTCCTCCTCAGACAAAACTTTGTGTATCTTTTGCTGCTCTGCCATCTTAACAGAATCCATGCGAAAGCGTTCGCAGCCACTTCCGTCTTTATAATGATTGGGGAAATGGGGAAGTGATGTATGCCGTAAAGCAGTCAGCAAATTTGTAGTTTTTTTGTGTGGTTCCTGCCACCCTCCTCAAAGTTAGTGTCAGTGAAAGTGATTCAGATCCCCCTCAAGATATAAAAGAGGTGTCATCCAACTAGTTGTCAGTCGACACATTATCAGAGACGTTCTGAAAATATTTTATAAAGGTTGAAAAGTTACCTAGTGTTGCTTTAAGTCATTTTCCACATAGCATTAAAGACCTATCTTCAGAAACTGTTTTTACCTGCCGGGAGTCAAGTAGCTCCATTCATCTGTACTGTTTGTGCTTACCTAGGATCCTGGTGACAAACAGCACCAGAGGACCTGATGATGTCCACAGGCTCACTGTTCCATTTGATAAATGTGGCCAATGTCTCCTGCAGGGAAAATGTGTTTTAGTATGAAATATGTGTTACAAGAAAATGTGTATTCAAAGGACAGAAAAAGATACATTAAATAATTCATTTGCATACTTTTCAAAGTGTTGTGAAAAATTAGCATTGTAAATGGATTACATTCTTAAAGATTACATGTGCACGTGACAGAATTAGTTTAGTGCGGGCTTTGGTTTCTAGTTTCTAGCCAATTAAAGTTGTTTCACGCTAATGAGTGAATGCGTTCAACAACATACTGAGCAGTCGGAGTTGAAAGTCTGCACACATCCAGAGTTGTCATTTTGAACACAACAGCCAGACTCTTTTTCCAGATCTTTGGCCTTTTGGATCAGCTGGACTATCTGTTTGTCCTGACGGATGCATGGCGAGAACTTGGCTCCCAAATGAATCAGGTCATCCTAATAAAGGAAAAACATTTGTTTTGAATAGGTCTTCAATTGGTATCTGGAGTAGTATACAGCTCCTAAACTGACACTTACAGATCTAGGCCCAATCCAAAAGTTCTGCTGTTGGATGTACTTGACACTTTCATAGATGCCTTTGTTTTTCAGCACCTACAGAGGGCGACAGCGGGCTGCATAAATAATAGTCTACATTATGACCGCAACAGAGAATTCACCAGGTATACTAACTCAGCAGGTTTTAACAGATCACACATATCATTGGAAAAGAAAAATATTTGAATATCCACTTACTAGGGCAGTTTTAGAATGTTGTGCAAACCCGACAGGGGCAAAACCATAAGTACAGCAGGACAGCAATGTGATAACAATATGGACAAATGTGATCCAGTAGGTAAAGTAAGGCCTGAAAACACAAGCAACAACTTAGTGCAAAACATTCATTTAAACATGAACATGTATTGCCCCATCAATACTACTTTAATCTTAGTCAGATTTTACACAAAGTGAGCACTTCTTCACAACCTATGGCTGTGGAAGTCATCTAGCTGCTTCTGGATGGCACTGCTGATGCTCCGTCGATACTGCCGGTTCAGCCACTTGCCCACAACGCCCATTCCATAGTCACGTTTTCTGTTGTCAAAAGCAAAGTGCTTCACTTGGGAAGCAATGCGACGGCCACGTCGAGGATGACTTTTCTCCTGCGCTGCGGTTGGTGTACGTGGTGTTCGAGATGCATCCTTACTGGATATGGAGATGGTGGAGAAAGGAAAGACCAAATAAAAAGATTGAAAAGACATAAATAAGCAGTGTACATTGACACATTTACTGTACAGTGGATATAAATAGTTTACACAAGCCTGTTCAAATGCCAGGTTTTTGTGTGATATATTTCGTGTGACCCAAAATAGAAAATTTCCAAGGGGCTGTGGCTGTGGCCCGGGTGGGCGGGCGGGGGTGGGTGTAGGCGTGGGGTTGGTGATGCGTCCCCTCCTGCCATCCCTGAAGGCCGGTTGATGGGCCCGCGGGTGGCCCGGGGGACCACCCTGGGTCCCGGGGGGGGAGACGATGGCTCCTTTGCTGGGCGGCGGGAGGAGGGATGGGCTGCGCATGGCCCCCCCACCCCCCTGACCGCCCTCCCTCCCCGGGCTGGCTGGGTGGGGGACGTGGCCCTGGGTTGGCGCCCGCGCGGTTTCTCCGCCCGTCTGCGTGGCTGTCACGCGCCCGGTGGGGCTTGCGTGCTGCTGGATGTGGTAGGGCATGCTCGGGTTGGGGGTTCCGGTGCCGGGATTGGCAATGCAGCGGCGTAGGGTTGGTCGCCAACGGGCTTACACTCATAAGAGATTCACACGATTACTGGGTTCTAGATCACAGAACTGATTTGTGTACACTCTACCCCTTTCAATCACTTAGCTTATAGTCTTATAGACACCCCCACCCCCATTCTCCTCTTTCACTGGCCAATAGGCCCCCACATGGTGTAAACCGGAAATACATCTCGCTGACGATAGCACCAGCATATTAATAACTAGTTTAGATGTTCAATGTATTTCTTGTTGTTTGTGTATGTGTTTCTTTTCTTTCTTCTCTTGTATTTCTTTTCTTCTGTCCCCCCATAATCCCTTCCTGTTCGCTGCTTTGTCATAATAAAAAGGTATTTTGAATGATCACAATGGGAGTATGTCAGACTCTCAATGTGAAACATTAAAACTGTTCAGAATCCGGGCACTTAGACTTCCATTCTCTGTGTCAAACAGCTGAACAGGACAGGTTTAAGAAAATTTCCAAGCTTTTTCCACCTATACAACACAAATAAAACCACATTAAAAAGTGTCAAGTAATTTTCAAGCATGCAAACTTGCCACCTTTCGGCGAAATTTCGCCGTTTTCAAATCAAAATGGGTCATTCTTCTGAATCACGTAGATCCGAGGGGGAAAAAAATGGGGGGAGGGGGCATGTCAACGAGCGAGTGAAACCGTTAACTTCAAAACCGAAGTCCATGCTCAAAACTACACTCTAGTCCTATGACCTAGACCTATCACCGCCACTCTCTTCTCGTGAAAACAAATAACTGACAAGAGTGAGAGACGGGAGCACAGTTATCAGCAATGAGGAGGCCGAACCCCTCTCCATCCCAGCTTCTCGCCCAGACCCGTTGGAAATTGCGGCAAGGTAAGGGATTAACGTCAAAAATTGTTAACTTCTTAAAGCTAAAAGTTTGAGTGATGGCCTATAATACTCTTCATAAATCATTCAATCGTGTCGTTCGATCAATTCCTGCGCTTGTAATGGTGTCTTTATTAAATAACTCGTTTTAAAAAAATAACTGGTGACCATTCAGAACTTTACTAACAAAGCCCTGAACATGACTTGTATGGAAGGCACTAGTTCATCACTCTAGTTACCTCATTGCTCATGATTTTTTTTTTTTTTTCATTGTTAACAAGCGCTTTACAAAGAGGCCTTAAATAACTCGTCACAACGCCAACGGGCGACAGTTCAGATCCCAGCTGACGTTCGCTAACTTTACTAGCAAAGCCCTGTGTGAAAGGCGCTAGTTAGTCCCTAGAGCTACTTCGAGTAACTGCGTTCTACGAGGCGGTGAAATATCGAGGACTATCTGAAGTCAGTTATGAAGAAATTAAGCGAATACTTGTGTTATGGCCCCTCTATACTCTCCGATAATTACAGAAAAGGAGGACTTTTGCCTTGTTGTGGAGGTCCTTTCATTTGTTTAGCCATCGAGAGTTTATCAAACCGGAGAACTCCGCTACAGGTCGCATTTGACTGTACCCCCATTCCCGCGCTGTTCGTAGTACACACCCCCGTTCATAATCAGTCTACAGGTGTACTTCTTATTCAGTATGATGCCCTATCAATCGAAGTTAAGGACCATGGGACTAATTGCTTTGGTTGAATGTAAATAAAATTATGATCACTACAGTTAATGCTTTTGAAGACTTGTAATTTTTTTTTCTTTCTATCTATCTATCTATCTATCTATCTATCTATCTATCTAACACATAATAGTTAAGTGAATGGAATTTATACTGTACCTATAAATTCATATTTTATGCTGTACAGCTGTTCTCTGCTTAATGCAAATGGGACATACTGTATATTTTATAATTTAGATTTTGTATAATTTGCTACTTAATGCATTTTATATGTTCTGATTTCAGGATGAGAGATTTAGACTTGTCTATGTTAAATTATTATGTACTGTGTTTAATTCGAGATGTCTCTGGTTGCACTATGAAATGCACTTTTCCGCGCATGCCGTGTGTCCATGTTACTTTGTCACCTTTTTCACCCCTAACCAGTTTGCATGCCTCAATTTTGAAAGAGCAAGCGGCCCCGTCACAGCATTTTCACTTGTCTGCAGGACTATCACACGTCTGATGGGATTCACGCATGACTGGGTCCAATTAGACGCACTCAAGTAGTGAAACAATTGGTGCCAGGATTAGCAATCAGACAGCATAGAATAGGATGTCAATATATTGATTGATTGATTGATTGATTGATTTTATTTTGAGCAATAACAACAAAAAACAACAAGTATGGAAAAAATAAAATACAATAAAATAAAAATTAAACAGTCATGATAAATGTAATAAAAATTATAACAATACATACACGTGTAGCTCGAAAAGGAGTGGGAAGAAGCCGAGCTTTTTGAGGAATGCAGTCACTTCCCTACAACAGCTGTACTAATCATAATGATTACATTGACAATAATAATAATAATAATAATAATAGTTGCAGTAATCATAATAACACCAATATATATATATATATATATATATATATATATGTGTGTGTGTGTGTGCATATGTGCATATATACATATATATACACATACACACATATACATACACATCACTAATAATACATGAGTAACTATTACATATGTACAAAATATTATACATAAAACATGTAATATTTCTGCATACACCCAAGACTATTAAAGACCTCTTTCTGTATATCGTGACCAGACCTGATGTTTATACAGCAATTTGAATTTCTGAATACTTTGACATTGCTTATAATGTAATCCCAAACTGTTCCAGAGTTTTACCCCACATACAGACACGCAGAATCCTTTAAGAGTAGTACGAAATTTTGGTTGTGAAAAGTTGGCAAATCTTCTCAAATTATGAGATTGCTGTTGCACTGTAAAAAGACATTGTAAATTGAGGGGTAATAACTTATGAAATGCTTTAAATAAAAATATTGATGTGTTGTATTTCACAAGATCATTAAATTTCAACAGTTTTGATTGAGTAAATAAATCATGAGTGTGATCTAAAAAACCCACTTTATGTATAATCCGAATTGCTCGCTTCTGTAATGTAATTAATGGATATAATGCACTTTGGTAAGTGTTCCCCCATACTTCGACACAATATGAAAAGTATGGGAGTGCAGTATAAAATCCGAAGTGCATTTACATCAAGGTATTGTTTTGCTTTATTTATGATTGACAGGCATTTGGAGATTTTGTTTTTCGTGTATCTGATATGGGGTCTCCATGACAGCTTGTTATCAATTATAACGCCGAGAAATTTAGCTTCATTTACATTTTCAATTGGTAGACCTTCAATTATTCTTTTCAACTCAGAATTAGCTATTTGATTACCAAATAACATTGCCTTTGTTTTCTTAATATTTAGGGATAATTTATTTATATCCATCCACTTCTTTATGGCTTTTAGTTCCTTATTAACAGTAGGTACTAGCTCGCTATAATTATCACTACTATAGAATATGTTGGTGTCGTCAGCAAATAAAGTAAGTTTTAATGCATTGGATACGTGGAAGATATCGTTCATATACACAATGAAAAGTTTTGGTCCCAACACAGACCCTTGATGGACACCACAGCTAATGTGAAGTGTGCCAGATATGTTCTCGTCCATCTTAACATATTGTACCCTTTCTGATAAATAGCTTTTCACCCAGTCCCCAGCCACACCTCTAATTCCATATTTTTCCAACTTATTTAGTAGAATTGAATGATTTATTGTATCAAACGCCTTTTTAAGGTCAATAAAAACACCGATGGCATGTTTTTTCCTGTCTATAGCAGTCGTGATTTCTTCAAATGCATCAATTATTGCCATTGATGTCGTTCTATTGGCTCTGAAACCATATTGTCCTTCATGTATTATCTGATGTTTGTCAAGAAACTTTTCAAGTCTGGAATTGAAGAGTTTCTCCAAAATTTTTGAAAACTGGGGCAACAGAGAAATTGGTCTGTAATTGGAAAAACAATGCTTGTCATCATCTTTGAATAATGGGATTACTTTGGCAATTTTCATCTTTGCCGGAAAACAACCAGATTGAAATGATAAATTGAATATGTATGTTAGGGGTTTTGCAATGTTTAAAATAACTCTTTTAACCAAATTCATATTGATATCATGGCAGTCAGTAGAAATCTTACTTTTACATTTAAGTACAGTGTTTATGACTTCCTGTTCATTTGTTGCTGAAAGAAAAATAGAGCATGGATTATGCGTAATATTTGAGAAGTGTTTGTCAGAACCTGGGTCAGGAATATCAGCAGCCAAATTTGGGCCAACATTTACAAAAAAATTATTGAATTTAGTCACTATTTCGTTCATTTCATAATTCTCTCCACTTTCATCTAAAAAATAGTTGGGATATGTAGACTTTGGTGGTCCATGTTTAATCAAACTGTTCAGTATGTTCCAAGTTCCCTTCATGTTATTTTTATATTCGTACAATTTGTTTTTGTAATACAACTGTTTGCTCCTTCTTATAACATCAGTTAATTTGTTCTTATATTTCTTATAACGTTCTTCGGCTTCAATTGTTTTGAATTTGATGAACAATTTATAGAGTTTGTTTTTCTTTTTACAAGCGCTCTTTATTCCTTTTGTAAGCCAAGGGCTTTTTATACATTTTTTCTTAATACAACATTCACTTAATGGACAATGCTTGTTTTGCAATGAAGTGAATATATCCAAAAAATTGTTGTAGGCAATGTTCACCTCTGATTTGTTATATACTGCGCCCCAGTTTTGACTTGCTAAACTAGTATTCAAGAATTAATAGTTTCTTCCGTTACTATACGTTTAATCGGTTTTTAAAGGATCTTTGGGTTTTTTAAAACTACAATCATACAGGGAAAAGACAGGCAGATGGTCAGTAATGTCGCAAACAAATAGGCCACTGGTAATTTGATTTTCCATAATGTTTGTAAAAAATATTATCAATTATTGTGACACTATGTGATGTTACTCTGGTAGGTTTTGTAATTGTTGGGTATAAACTCAAACTGTACATCGTATCAAGAAAGTCATCAATGCCTTTTTGTTTCATGGAATTTAACAAATCAATGTTAAAATCACCACAAATAAATAATGTTTTGTGATTCAGAGTAGAAAACAATGTATCCATCCATTCATTAAAAGTTTCTATATTCGAACCTGGCATCCGATATATGCACGATATAATTATATTCTTTTTTTATCATTTATAATCTCTACAGATAAACATTCCATTACGCCATCAATTGCTAACGTCATATTTGCTAGGACAGTAAATTTAATGGATTTATGAATATATAGGCCCACCCCACCCCCTACTTTATTTGCTCTGTTCATATAAACTAACTCATAATCATCAAGAAAAAAATGTATACCCTTCTCCATATTGAACCAAGTTTTGGAAATAGCTATGATCTTGAAAGGATGGGAAAAAGTATTCAAATATTGCTTGATAGATTCAAAATTAGCATACATACTTCTGCTATTAAAGTGTATGATTGACAGTTTGTTCTCAGATTTTACACTGTTCCTGTACTGTTCTTGGGTGAAATAATTGCAGCTTTTAACTATAGCAGAAAAAAAATTCTTATCCGGGTCTCTTTCAACCTCTACTTCATTCATAGTGTCCACATATCTTTTCACAGTTTCCAGTTCCATTTGTCCATGCTGTAGAATTTTTTTAACCATATCCATGTCCTTAATTGCTATCTGTTCGTTTGGAGTGTTTAACATTGAATCAAGGATTCTAGAAGGACATACTACTACTATATTCATAGTTAGTGTAGACGTTGAATGGATTTCTTGTTGCTGTTTGTTCTTATGTTCTGTCTCTCTCCTTTTGTATTTACTAGGGATGTCAAACGATTAAAAATTTTAATCGAGTTAATTACAGCTTAAAATTTAATTATTCATAATTAATCGCAATTTAAACCATCTATAAAATATGACATTTTTCAGTAAATTATTGTTGGAATGGAACGATAAGACACAAGATGGATATATACATTCAACACACGGTACATTAGTACTGTATTTGTTTATTATAACAATAAAACAAGATGGCATTAACAATCCATGGATAGAAAGACTTATAGTTCTTAAAAGATAAATGTTAGTACAAGTTATAGAAATTTTATATCAAAACCCCTCTTAATGTTTTCGTTTTATTAAAATTTGTAAAATTTTCAATCAAAAAATAAACTAGTAGCTCGCCATTGTTGATGTCAATAATTACACCATGCTCACTCATGGTACTAACCCATAAAATCAGTTGGACCCAAACGCCAGCAGAGGGCGCCAAACACCAAACAACAAGTAACAAGCGGACATTACACTGTACTGTCATTTTAGTCTGTTTGAGCGGGGCATGTGCGTTAATTGCGTCAAATATTTTAACGTGATTAATTTAAAAAATTGATTACCGCCCATTAACGCGATAATTTTGACAGCCCCTCGTATTTACCTTTCTGTTCCCCCATAACACCTTCCTTCTCGCTGCATACTCATCAACGGAAAGGATTACTGGTAGTTCATTATGGGTGCAGCCTCAACCTGTCTCATTATAATAACTGATATCTCTACTATTTATATTTACTCCCCCTTTACGATATTTTTTAATTAAATTCGGTTGTACATTTTTAGGTTACATAAAAGGTGAAAAATGCTTTAAAATAATTCTTCAGGGGCTCATTTCTATATGCCTATGTATATATGAAAATGGCATCTGAACAAGGCTTTGTAAAATTCTAATATCCATTGCAGATGATTTGGGGGATTTTACTCACAGGCTTGAGAATTTCTGATCTGGTTGCTCACAGGGGGCAAAGGCAGCTGACAGTGGTGGTGATTCAAATACATCATCAGCCATAGAGTACAATTCATCATGGACATCAACCTAGAAATGACAGTTTTGTCAGCATTGGGAATTATTGGATAACTGCACATCAAGGAAGAGGTGTAAAATGTTAAACAGTTCAGAAAGAAAAGCCATCTGAAATTACTGTATAATAATGACTGAGCATTTACTCTACATTCTGGCTAACCTTGCTAAAAAAGAGTGACTCAGACATGTCTGCAGAGTCTACAGTGTCCTCATCCAGCCAACTCGGCCTGACAAAGCTCCTCCTGGGAAAGCTGCGACCTGTCAAGGAACCAGCTAAGCCGCTTCGGCCCTGGTGAAAAAAAATTATCCAATATTAATCATTATTGTCACCAGATATAGGAAAATCAGTTCTGAGCAATTGTTCTACCACATTACATTCAAAGAAAAACAGTCAACTCTTGTGACTACTAATGCAGTCGTAACTATAAAGATGTAACGATAGTAGTATCAGTATGAATACGGCACTACAGTGACGTCATTGCAGGGTTTCCCCTACCTAGAAAAGATTGTGGCACACCGCCACACCAAAATAAAAGCCGCCACGCATTGCAAATGAGATTTTTTTTTTTAATTTGAAGTGCATATGACACCAGAAACTTTATTTCATATTACCCGCAGTATTTTATGCGCCTGAATGAAATGGACCGCTTGGCTGTGTGTGTAAGCGATAGATATATTTATTCAACTTTTTGAATCCCGCGCCATGAAAATGAGTGACTTCCAACCATAGTCTAGGTTTGAGGAAGAGTCAGACAATGAAATCATCTTCACTATACAGCCATCTATTGTATGCAAAAGGAAAGTAGATTCAGCAGATTTTGCTTATTAATTCGTTTATTTTTTGTGTCACGCCAGCCCAACGTTTTGTTGCTACACCAGGGAGTGGTGTGGAATTCCGACAGTCGAGGGACCATTGGACGGACGAGAAAGTGAGGTAGCTACGTGTTTTATCTTATGTCAAATGCAGGGATCATGGCACACATTTTAATAAGGAGGTGGCATGTATTTTGTGGGTGACATTGCTTGCCGTCGGCCAGTGAAGCACGGCGTGCTCGAATTCATCGGCCGGCGACCATGGCATGTGACAAGCCGCCAGTTGTTGGCCAGTGAAGCAGGACATGCTTGACTTCATCGGCCAGCGATAGTGGCGTGTGACAAGCAGCCCGATGTCGGCCGGTTTGTCCGCCGAGATAGAGATTAAATTTTTTTTTTAAATATATGTTTCATCCTATTACTCCATTAATCCATGGTATTTTCAGTTGAATACTCGATTACTAAAATATTTGATAGCTGCAGCCCTAATATGAAACAATTTCGCCCCCGGCATGCTGTCCGACTCCTATGTAGCCCACCACCACCTCAGCTTAAAAAAATTCTAGGGGAAACCCTGCATCTGGGACCATGAAGAAATGCTATGAAATATGTACTTTTTGAGATCTAGTCTCCAACCGCCGGTCGGCATACCCAAGATGTCTGCCAGCTAAGAAAAAAAGGAGCGTGTGCCACCCTTCCCAGGATAATGACAGCTGTTTAATTGTGTGGTGAACAATCAGCCTCCTGTTGTGAAATTAAAGTTTATCAATAGTAGACGTCCAGCGAATAAACGTTCAGCCCTACCACTGAAAAAAGATGGAATGAACAGATTGGGCATCTATTAATGTCAATGGCAGCCAATGAGTTATAGCAATGTCTAAGGAATTACTTAAGATTCAAGGAAGTATGCAGTAGTTTAGTAAAAAAATGAATGTTTTTTCACAAAACGCAGTACAGTATCGATCCGCATTGGCTTACACGAAAAAGCTAGGTGTTGGTTGGGTGTATAGGGGCCAAAAATGGTATCTGTGCAACTAGTTGTAACATATGCATGGACACACACATACACAGACTTCCTGGCGTCTCACCCACCCTCAGCAGGTTATTTGCAGCACGGATGCTCATGCGGGCGACAGATTCCCTTTTACGTTTGGGCAAGCGACTATACCCTGAGCGTTGGCTGGTAAAAGAGCTGAGCGAGGTGACCCCAGGGGTGATGGGAGCCTTTGGTGAGCGAGTTTCTATGTCCTCTGGGTAACGGAATGCTCGTCCACGTGCCAAGGGGTCGACAATCTAGCAAAAAGGAGAAGATCAGCGATTGGTGTTGAGTTTCTTTTTTAGAGGAAGCTTAACAGAAGGCAAAATAATATTAACTACAGTGACTACAGTGTTTTCAGTACATTACAAAAACAAATATATAGACCGCTTGGGATTGTTTAAATTTCTGTATCAATTGGTCACAAAATATAACCTGATGATGATGATGAAAACCACAAGCACAAACAAATACTACTCAATCCTAAGAAATATAACGAACAATAAAATCATTGGACTTAACCCTTTATTGCCAAATGTATCACATTTGATACAACTAAAATTTCAATATTTTGAGACTAATGTAGAATTTTGACATTTCTTTTTGGGAAAAAAAAAAATAATAGATGCTAGTCAACACATGCATCTGCAGGTTCCATGAGAAAAAAAACAGAATTTAGCTAGGGTTATAGATATTATTACACATTCATTTTGACTTTTCTTTTTACAAATTTGAAAAAAAAAAAAAGTTTCATTAGGACCTTATTTTTCAAATTTTGGGATTCTCCGTTAATTGCTTCATGTTGCAGGTATTTAAGGGTTAATAACTGGTTGATCCTTCTTTGCCAGCAGTTACCTCAAAACAAACATTTCCTGTAGTTGTAAATCAGACATGCAAAAACCAAAATTGAGGCAGCTCAGCAATATTCATGGGCTGTCTGATTCATGTGGTATTTAAGCATAATTCTTGCGATTTTAATAAAGATCTGACCACGTTATGATGAATTAATACAAGAAAATTAAGGAATTCACTTAGTACATTCACATATTTTTGACTACAGATTACCTTTGGCATCTTGTGTGGGGTTGGAGATTCCAGGCTCTGTTCAATGCTTGTGGCTGTGTCAGGTTCCCTGTATTGTGCCTTCAACTTGCCATAGCGATGGCTGCAGTGGCGCAGACTCTTCCTCTGCCACACCTGCTGTTTGGTCTCACAGTCTTCGCCTACCCCAAACCACTGGGCTGTATTCCTACAGGTGCAGAATGAGATCAGAAAGGTTTGATGTTGTGTTGGAAGCCTTTTGCTCAGGAAGAAGAAAGAAAAAAAACATTGTCTTACTTGCGTATACTTTGTGAGAGTGAGGTCTGTCTTCCAAATTTTTCCCTTCTTTCTGAGGCTGACAGGCCTGCATCTCCGGCTCCGCTGATACTTGCAGACACGGAACTGGTTGCTTGGCCACTCATGTTTTTCTTCAACAGCGGCCGAAGGGGCTGCCCAGACCAGAAATAAAGGTGATACATTTGATGTATTTCTTTGGGTAAAACACATGAGAGAAGAGCATTTGAAATTCCATGGCTTGGATTACATGTCAGTTTAAAAAAAAACAAAAAACTTAATTTTCGTAAGAGTACCGTAGTTTGGAGGTTAAAACAATAACAGTTTAGGTCCTTGGACATGATTAGATTTTGCTCAGAATCCAATCGTTTCTTATAACTCAATTCTGTCAGGACTCGGGACATCAAGACAAAAATTACAATTTAACCTTTATTTGACCTGGAACTCTCCCACCGTAATGTAAAAAAAAAAAAAAAAAAAAAAAAAAAAAAAAAAAAAAAAAAAAAAAAAGATTTTCAAGGGAGTCCTGGGCAAGAGGCAGCAAAAAGCTGCAATTACGACACATTTATAAACACAATTAAATTATATTCAAATTGTATAAAAGTCACAGATTAAGGAGTCTGTCTAAAATGCTCTTAGTTTAAATCTTGAAATATTTTACTGAGCTCAGTTGCGTTAGTTTCCAGTCCTTTTGCAACAGGTTCCATGTAAGAGGAGCAGTGAAGGCACAGGCCATTCAAACCAATTCTATGCGGGCAAATTCAGGTTAGCAGCAAAATGTTGTGTGAATGGAAACTGCAAGAGTCATCACTTAGTGATTGAATTGCAAATGTAAAAAAGGCAAGAGACCAAGAATACCTTTGTAAATAAGTACCAGTGTCCTGGTCTCCTGGTGAACAAAGAAGGCCATCCCACTCGAGAATACAGTTCACAATAATAGGTCAAAGCCCTACAGTTGGTAATAAACCTCAGAAAACCGTGATACGGAGTTAATTTTTCTCAGACATTGAGCTGAAGCACTCTTATGCAAATGCACACATTAATATTATTTCAATGGCAAATGGCGGCAAACACAACAAGGCTGAAAATACAGTTTCTGCTCTTACACCCCTCTTTAAAATAAATTGCTGTATTTTAAGCCAAAAGAACTGGTGTGTTTGATAGAGCAATGTGTCTATATGATGCCATAGCAGTTTCATGGTGCATTACGGCCCCGGACTATTTTTAATTTGTCCGTTTTACCCTGGAGACCCCTGTTTACAGACACCGCGCAACCGCTTTTATTTCAACCCAGCCATAAAAAGAAGGGAAGTATTTTTTTTAGCTTAGGATCATTAATTCAGGTCTAATATTTAGTAAAAAAAAAAAAAAAACCTGTCAAATTATTCACTCGCATATTTTATACAAATTATGTCACAATGAAAAAAATAGTGTCTGTAAATGCATTAACTGTATTTTTTTTTTTTGCTACCGTCACATTTTCCCTTGATATTTTAGATGATAAATAATCGATCCAACCAAAGAAAATTGGAAAAAAAAAGAAAGAAAAAAAGAAAATCTCGATCACTCCATGATGTCTGGGATTTCTGTATTGCGACCCTGGTTATATTATCGTGTTTCACCCATAAAATACCCAAAAAGTCCGGCTGTGGCCATCCGTGGCTCTGTCTTGACAGACATCCTAAACAGACTTTTTGGATCGAAACAAAATACCACAATTTTCGCGATATAAGGCGCAGCTGACTATAAGCTTATAACCAAATTTGACACGAAAACAGCATTTGTTCATAGATAAGCCGCACTGGACAATAAGCACAGCTGTCCTCACTGTATTATGGGATATTTACACCTAAAGATATTAACCTGTAACACTTTATTTGACAGCGGCATCATAAGACTGTCATAAGACTAAATGCACCACCATGTAGCTTTGAACCGATTGGCTGCAAAGCTTCATTGCTTCAAGAAGCTTAATTAGGCCGTCACTGTTCTCTTGGGGGAGACAGTCAACCTCTGCTGCCACCTGCTGTCAACACTCTTTCGTCCCACATGCCTCCTAGCATGCATTGCAGCGCTACAGATGGAAATAACAATCAAAATTCATGTTCTGTGATAATTATTTCTTCAGTTACTGTTCCAGTTGTTTCATTAATTGTTAGTTATGATATTTAGTAACACTATATTTTACAGTGGCGCCATAAGACTGTCATAAGACCATAATGTTTATGACATGACAGATTTTTTTCATTTTGTGTCATCCGACAAATTATCTCACTTTTGAATGGATGTAAAAGATCCGAGCTGGACATAAATGGTTTTAGTGACATAATTATTTGTCGGATGATACTGAATGACATATGTCATAAGCATTCATTAATGCGCATGATAGTGTCATGTCATAATTGTGACGGTCTCATGGCAGTCTTATGACGCCACCTTCAAATAAAGTGTTACTTATTTTATACTTATTTTATAATTATTTTTGTATTCCTTGAGAAAGCCCAGTAAACATGGATTCAAGACAATTATACAATACCCAAATAAGTATAGAGATGAGGTTTCAACCAAAAAGTTAAATTAATCATTCAGTTGGTGAAGCTAATATGACCGTAAAGGTAATCACATTGGATGTGAATTAAGAGAAAGTGGACAGGGAAGAAAAAGAATTAAAATGGGAAGAATCTTTATTCTTAAGAGTTGTTAAAGCAATCTAAGTTTATAATACAATCTCAAAATTTATAAAATGAAAGCTAAATGTTCATGTATTATTGTGCATGTTTGTGTAGAGTGAACTGTTTCAGTGTGCATTATTTAGTTATCTATTGTTAATAAGAGGGCAAGCGTAGCAAAAACATTGCAGAAGCCATTATTGCTACATAAATCTTTTAAACAGTGAAATGTACACATGCACTACTCCAACTGTATGTGTCTTTTATCATTTGGATGTATTATTGTTTGCAAAACATTTTATTTAAAATGGGGGCAGTATAATATTTATCTTTTAGATTTGACAAACCCTGGCTTGTTCACAAGTTACCTTAAGTACACCATGGAGCATGGTATTTACAAATTTAATTCCCCTGTAATTCAGGAAAAGAAAGTGCGTTGGTTGGTTGGTACTTGGTGACAAATGTATGCATTGGTTCTACAGTAAATGCTTTTTAGAGCAGTTTAAGAGCGGCAACATGCGCCATTAAAAAAGTTTACTCTCTACTCAGTGGTCCTGAAATGCCGTGTTTGTATTCAGAACAAGGGGCCGGCAGAGGGGGAAGTTTTGGCCTCCTGCCTACAATGTATATAAACAGCTGTCCAACATGCCCCTCTGCCTTGGAAAACCGGGTGATTAACATACTGTTATACAGAATACTGTTATATATAATTTTCTACCAATCTTTTTCTACCAAACTGAGGAACATGTTCAAAAACCTTTTTTTGTAAAAGTCCACAGGTTAACAGGTTGATTAGGAATACAGTGTGAAATGAGCATACTTAAAAAGGCTCAGTTGTGCTTAAATATTCTATTTCCCGCAACATCGGCCGTTGTTGAGTGTAATTATAACATTAAATATTACTTTTTATCATAACGGTCCATTACAAAGTATTAACACCAGGGGTGCTAATAATTGTGACACACATTATTTGATGTCAAATAGTTTTTTCTTTATGTGGGATTTTTTCCCCACTGAATGAATGCACTTGTACTGAAGGTTGGATTTTTCTCTTTTTTTCCATTAAGGTCCCATATTATTTGAATTAAAAAAAATATTAGAAGCTAAAAAACACATCTTTTTCAGGGTTGCCAATAATTATGGAGGGCACTGTATATGAATACAATGTGGTCATGTTGAGTCAACCAAAGCCTTCCTAAACAAAGCTACTCAAGTCGTCTTATATATCGCAATATATCGCAAATCCCCCAAAAAGTCGCAATGTAAATTTTTTCCAGTATCGTTCAGCCAGAGTTCATTGTCATTCTGTCAAAAAACATTTTGAATAAACTATCACAAAAATCGGTTTCACCAGACCATGTCTGTAAATTACTGATTGCATTCTGTGTGCGCGTGGGTTAGTAGTAAAAACAGTCAGTGTTATTTCTTTTTTATGCATAGAATTGTATTTTATTGTTTGATACTTTAAAGTTCCATGCCGATTTTTCTGTATAAGCACACAGTATTGTTGTTTACATCTAATAAAAGAGGGTACGTTTAAGTACCTTGGATTTATTGTTTATTTTTACCGTGGTATCGAAATGGTATTGACAATCGTGGAATTTCAATGGTATCGACATCGACTACTAAATTTTTGGTATCGTGACATCCCTTAACATTGTGTGGAAAATTAAAAATGACAACTGTGCCTGTGTAAGACTGTGAAAAAAAAGTGTTTGAGGTGGAAGTGGTCCACCTACCAGTTTAGTGGGATCATGAGACATCATCTGTTCAGGCGTGGGTATCGCAATGACAAGACTGGGTGGCTTCTTGCTCTTCAGTCGGCTATCAGGCCGGCTCCCATTAGGAGGCGGCTCTTCCCCATCCTGTAGTGGCATCTTGACAAGTTTCTGGAGAAGAGGGAAAAATATAGTAATGATGATAGGTAAAAAAATGACTAAGTGATCTACATCTACAAATTACAGCTGAAATTCAAAGAATTTAGTTTTCACACATAGGTGGACAGTGATTTGCAGAAAATGGTCTTTCTAATGTTTTAGAGACTCTATATGAAAAAAAAAAAGATTATAAATTAACTCAAAAGATGATAGAAAGAAAAGCACTGAAATTGCTCAGTGTTATTTCATTACCATTAAGGTATTGATTGAACTAGTGCTGCAATGATTAATCGATTAACTCGAGTATTTCAATTAGAAAAAAAGCTTTGAATCAAATTTTGCTGCTTCGAGGATTCGTTTAATTAGTGACGTAATGGTTTGTTTTGAAAGTGTTGCTTTTAGTTGTATTGATTTGGGTGGATACACTGCCCTCTAGTGGCAACAGTAAATATGCCATAACTCGTCTAAGATGGCTGAATTATGTTCTGAATTCAGCTGCTTGCTGTTAAAACCAACATACAGTATGTTTTTGGACAATTTATTAAAGGCTTAAAAAAAGTGCATTTTATTTAGCTAGTGGACTTTGGTTATGCAAGTTAATGATTAATTTTTTTTTTTTCATACCGTTTGAGGCTAAGCTCAGGTATTTTAATTTAGTTTTAAATGCATTTATTGCTCTTGTGAAATGAAATTTCGATTCTGCGTAGTTTGAAGACTCAGAAATTTGATTTTGTATTCACATTTAATACTCTTTTGAAAGTGCAATCTTAGCAATCCAAAATAAATGTTAATGCAGGGATAAACACCTGTTTCTAGGGATGTCCCGATCACATATTTTTGCAACCTGAGTCGGAGTCACCCGATTCTCAGAATCTGCCGACAAAAAGTCCTGATCCGATACCTTCGATCTTCTTCTTCTTCGAAAAAGTTTACATGTTACTGTCCCGCCGTGCCGCCTACATAATGTGAATCAACTTTAAACAAGAATAACGTAGAAAAATGCTTGTCTTTATTAAATACTTCATTGAGTGAGTCCACACAAATTCGCTCACGCTGCTGAGAACAGTCACCTACTTACATCCCCCCCACACACACAATGAGTTGCCACACACACTACCGCTAGTGTTTAACAAGCTAAACGATAATTGATGCTTTCGGCGCCTTTGAAGGCAACGCTCCCAAGCTTCTCTGGTAAGATCAAAGCTTCAATGCCTGTCAATCATCATTAACTTTAACAAGCCACCTCCAGCTGCCTGCTTGCCAAGAAAAGCAGCAGGCTGTATAAGCATGAAGCAAAAAAAAAACAACATTTTTTAAAAAAAAATTAAAAACCCGATCCTTTCCACCTGATTCCCATCCTTTGAAAAATGGCGCTACCCGATTTCTGATCACATGATCGAATCAAGACATCCCTACTTGTTTCTTTGTGTGACATGTCCTAAAATCTATTCTGCAACACATTTTTACATGTTTGTAATCAGATTACTCAATTATTTGAACTAACCGATCAATAGATTAATCGTGTACCTAAATAACCGATAGCTGCAGCCCTATTTGAAACATCTGTTTAGCTGTCCTTCTCTCTCCCTCTCTGTCAGCCATAAATACACTGGTGGCTCCCAAAGGAAACTATTCTATTCTGGTTTTCACAAAAACACTACAGACTTTATCCCAAACTGAATAATAACATACTGCAGGAGTGATCAACAGCCACAAGAGAAGTTATCATGGCTTAAACTGTAATTTGATTAGTTTTCATGTTTGGTTTCTATTTTAAGAATGGAATTAAATTAAATATTTACCTGTAATTTGAAATTATCCTACCCTTGCTGCCACAACCTCTCCTCTATTCCGTCCATCACTGGCTTATTGGTTTACCTTAACAGGGCTCGAAATAACTACATATGTGTATAATTGATTTAATTTGATGGTGGAACAACAGCTCAGTCAAGCAGTGATTAGAATTCAGTTGTTGGTATTCAATGAATAGACATCAGCATGTAATGACAATGCAACTGATAGAAAATTCTGTAGCAAAAGTGACAGCAGCGGATGAGTTCAATAATGCTTTCTCCAGCTGGTCAGACATGTACATCTCCTTCCTCTGCAGTGCCCAATTCTAAAATTACATGAAGCTGATCGGTAATGGCTAATCGGTAATCGACTCAATTTAGTAAATATCCTAGACACTGTGTCTACTGACATGGGTTTTCTAAAATGAAATTGAATCAAATGAGTCATATAATGGCATATTTTCTCCACTCAAAGGTGGGAAAATATGGCTACACTTACTTGACACAACCTGTTGACTTCTGCCTTTACAAAAATCAGAACCAAGAATGGAATAATGTAGTATTTTTCTGTGTGCTCAAAATATCTGGAAGCAAGACACAGAATACTTCCACAGTAACCAGAGTCACTTCAGAAGTCATCCGAAAGTGTCCCTAGCTTGTCCATTATGTCATTATGGTCAGGACAGCTTTGACATTGTTGTTGAGTCATAGGCCATGAAATCAATGTGGGGCTTAGGGTGGGTGGGTGTGTCTGGAATGAAAGCAGCAGAGAAACTTGACACCAGCTCAGTCAATAGACTAATTTTCCTCTAGCCAGGCCAACATTAATTCCCCACCACCACCACCCATTTTAATTTTTGATGACAATTGTGGTCTTTTTTTCATTTGCATCCACTTTAAGACAAGTGGATAAACATTTCAAGCTTGATATAAAATCTTAATTCAGCTCCCTTGAGTAGCACAGATGGCACATATCCACCCACCGATCCACTTAATGAAATAGCTTCAGTAATGGACAGAAAGCTCAAGTGGTGGAGAGTGATGCAGAGTGATGGAGAGTTGCAGACCACAGTCTTTATCCTCTTCTTTCTAAGGATATGAGACAAATAGACTGTTCTTGTGATAATTCAATATTATTTCACGGGAAATTTTTTTTTTAATTGTCTAATGAGAAAATGTACTTGTTTCCACTTTGAGGTGAATAGAGTCACTCAGGTGACTTGAAGTTCCGCTCTGAGACCTCCAATTTGGCCAAATTTCAAAATTGTCCTGTATGCATGTGTTGTGTGATACATTTTTGGAAAGCTTAAAATCTCTATTTTCTGGGGGAAGAAAATTTTTGAACAGGAGGACATTTTTTGACACCTTAAAAGTAGGTTAAATCAAGTGACTGAAAAATAGACATCTTTGGGGACCTTTTCTTTAGGTTTCTCAATTAAAAAAAAAAAGTTTTTGGACACCCATCCTGGTACATAATGAATAACGAACACTTCAAGATGATCCCTTTATGTCTACTGAAGTCTTTGATAATTCTTCTGAAGACGGTACACAAGAAAGCCCGCAAACAGTTTGCTGAAGACATGTCAACAAAGCACATGGATTACTGGAACAATGTCCAACGGTCTGATGAGACGGGCGGGCTTTCTTGTGTACCGTCTTCAGAAGAGGCTTCCTCCTAGGGTGACAGCCATGCACACCAATTTGATGCAGAGTGCGGCGTATGGTCTGAGCACTAACAGGCCCCCACCTCTTCAATCTCTGCAGCAATGCAGAGATTGAATAGAGAGGGCTATAATTGTCAACATGGGTAAACCTCAACCATGAGAGAGAATGTGGGAAAAAAACAGAAAATCACATTGTTTGATTTTTAAAGAATTTATTTGCAAATCATGGTGGAAAATAAGTATTTGGTCAATACTAAAAGTTCATCTCAATACTTTGGTAGTTACCCTTTGTTGGCCATAACGGAGGCCAAACGTTTTCTTTAACTTCACAAGCTTTTCACACACTGTTACTGGTATTTTGGCCCATTCCTCCATGCAGATCTCCTCTAGAGCAGTGATGTTTTGGGCTGTCGTTGGGCAACACGGACTTTCAACTCCCTCCACAGATTTTTTTATGGGGTTGAGATCTGGAGACTGGCTAGGCCACTCCAGGACCTTGAAATGCTTCTTACGAAGCCACTCCTTTATTGCCCGGCTGTGTGTTTGCGATTACTGTCATGCTGAAAGTCCCAGCCATGTCTCATCTTCCATGCCCTTGCTGATGGAAGGAGATTTTCACTCAAAATCTCTCGATACATGGCCCCATTCATTCTTTCCTTTACATTGATCAGTCGTCCTGGTCCCTTTGCAGGAAAAACAGCCCCAAAGCATGATGTTTCCACCCCTATGCTTCACAGTGGGTATGGTGTTCTTCGAATCCAATTCAGTATTCTTTCTCCTCCAAACATGAGAACCTGTGTTTCTACCAAAAAGTTCTATTTTGGTTTCATCTGACCTTAACACATTCTCGCAGTCCTCTTCTGGATCATCCAAATGCTCTGTAGCGAACCGCAGACGGGCCTGGACGATATACTTAAATATCTGCAGAAATGCGATGGGTGTACTCACGTTTGTGATACACTGTAATTTAGCCCTGTGTTTTATTTTGTAAAAAAACATGGCTAAACGGGGAGTTAGCTGTATAGTTAATGATAACTTTACTGCATAAATTTTTTGATTTGGCTTGATTTTAATCTGTGGCCCCCCACCCAAAACAGTTCCAGGGGAATTTTAGGGGTCAAATTTCAATACCATAATATTTACATTTTTGTGTTGGGCTTTTGAAATTTTTCAATTATGATTAAAGAATGTGAATGCAAGATACTGAGAATAAAAGCTTCTGCATGAAGGGAACATATAAATGTGAGTATATAACACTATTTATTGTAATATTTATTGTATTTAGCCTTGAAGCATAAGACTTTGGCTTTATGATTTAAGCATCTAATGTATCTAATACATCAATATCACCCCATAATAAGCAATTCAAACACTGCAATGTATGTCTTTTTGTGGCTTTCCGGTTACTCGAGGTGAGAACATGAGAGAGCATAATTAAAGACACCATGATTATAACGCGATATTATCACGTACTTACCATGTTTCGATCTAAAAACTCGTGTAGCATGTATCACCGAGTGTCACGACACAGCTGTGAATGGCCACAGCCGGATTTTTTTTAGGATCTTATGGGTGAAACACGGTAACACAACAAGCGTTGCGATGCAGAAGTCACAGACAACAAAGAGTGGTCCAGATTTTCTTTTTCAAATATTTACCCTTTTAAACGCCCCCCCCCCATTTTTTCTTTGTTTGGCTCAATTATTTATTATCTAAAATATTGGGGGAAAATGAGACAGTAACAAAAAAAATACAACTAAACGATAGTTATACAGTAGATATCAGTGACCTATTTATCGCCACTCTTTTTTTTTTTTTATTTTGACGTAAGTTGCTTAAAAGTTTAAAATATGCGAGTGAAAAATTTGTTAAAGTTGTTTTTTTTTAAAACTAAATATTAGCTGTCAATTAATTATTCTAAGCCATAAATGATAGACATTTCGAATAACATATAATTACTTACCTTCTTTTTATGGCTGGGTTGAAACAAAAGCGGTTGCACAGTGTCTGCAAACGGGGGTCTCCAGGGTAAAACGGAAGAATTAAAAATAGTCCGGGGCATAATGCGTCATGAAACTGCTATGCAGCATATAGACATATATTGTTCTATCACACACAACTGCTCTTTTGGCTTAAAATACAGCAGTTTACTTTAAAGAGGGGTTCAACAGCTGCTTTTTTAAAAAGGGGTTCAACAGCTGCTTTTTCGGCCTATTCTGTGTTTTCCGCTATATACATTTTAAGGGCTAAATAGTAACAAAATAATCCAGAAATACAATGGCATTGCCAAAAGATCCAAAAATATATGCGTACGTGGATTTCACCCTGATCTCCGTGTGGTTTAGACTGAAAAGTGAGCAGGAGGTTCTCAAGGTGTTCGAAAACAATCACATTGCTTCATTTCACATTCAGGGATTTCACCTCTATGCACCGCCAGCATATAGTGTGTCTCGGGTGTAAATATCTCACACTTCGGGTCAAAAAAAATTGTTAGTAGTGCTCAAACTTTTCATTCCAACTCATAACATTTTTGTTGATAAGAAGCCAAGGCAACCCATTGAGATCATAGAATCCATAGTGACATCATGTGAGGCATGTCATTGGCATCATCAATTTCTAATCATGTGACCTTTCCAACAAATGCCCAAGTGGTTCATCCAAACACTTTCACAAGGCAGCATCTGCTGTGCTTATTTATTCACAGCTGTTGCAAATCTACACAGGACAAAGTATACATACCACAAATACGTGCTTCATTAGCTAATGGTCAGCCCCATTGGCTCAAGCAAACCTGATGTTTAACTACAGGCCAGGCTGAACCAAAGTGTGTTCTTAAAAATAGGGGGCAAAATGCCCATTTATCATTTTATAACTCAAAACATTATCTGTGTGGCCAGTGGAGCAGGTGTTTTTATGCAACTTCATGATAAGGGTATCTGGCGGACAAGAAAAACAAAGAAAATATCGCACATGGCTCTTGAAGACATCCACATTTTCACTCAAAGTGTATTTTTGGCATGTTAGTTTCACACTCTGACTCAAGGTTGAGAAACGACACAAGGCGCCTCCACATCATTGTGTTTTTTCTGCTCAGTTCCTATGTTTTACTGAAATACAACTTCCACAGTTGGCAAGATGCACGAGGACATGCAGTCGAGTAAAAATAAGGATTTGAACATCACTCAGAGGTGATTTTCACTTGATGTCCGTGATCTACATAATGTGGACTCGCCAAGTCTTCCAATACTGTAAAGTACCTCTATCCAAATATGATAATTCCATCAATTAATCTTTTGAAAAGCTGAATGGATCCACATGTGGTCACGCAAGTCATGCAAGTAGAAACAAGGGAAACACTTGCCTGTAGCCTAAAAACATCACACCGCGTTAAAAAAGATCCCAAAAGTAGCGTATTCAACAAGACATGGACTCCAAGGTAAAGACATGCTTAGTTTAAAAATCGCCTCCTGTCAAAATTGCACCTTCCTTTTAGGACAAACTTACTCTCTGTAATGGCCTGAAACATTAGCAAGCATCAGTCCCAATCTGTCAAGTATTTCTGACATTCTGACATTTAAAGTGCGCCTGCCTCACTCAGCTGCAAGACGTTTCCGGATCAGAGTGTAACAAACATCACACGAAACATTTACACTTTTGAGAGGCCATATTTATGTATTGTTCCACTTACGAGTCATGAGTGATTTTGGGTGTAATAATCATATACACTTGCGTATTGTATGGCTGTATTAAGTCGCCGGAGCCTTGTGTTAGAACACAGCACAAATTTCCAAAGATCACTCTTAAAATTGTCCCGATTTTAGCCTCTCAACAGTCACATGAACAGACTACAAGAATCCCGCTCACAAACAAGGAGACGATAGACACTATCTGTGAGCTCTACCAGTTACTTGCGATCGATGCACAGTTACCTCTGCACTAGCCTTATTAACTTTGTATTAGTAGTAGTACAGTTCAATATGACAATATAAATCCTCAAACCAATAATACGCTTTCCATCAGAATGTTACATGTCCATCGTCAAAAAAGCGCAAAACACATGGGAGGTGTCGTTGCTCGTGTTCAATACATTCTATGGAACGAGCGAGACGGGGCAAAAATCGCCAACCCTCTTGCGGCAAAGCGACACGCGGCGTTCGTGCACGTGAAATTTCGCGCTCGTACACGTGTACACGCAGACCAGTGACGCAATATAAGAAAATAGGAAATGGTTCGATTTCTGTCTCCTGACACTACAAAAAAATCACCAACGAATTTATTGATCGACAAATCACATGCAAGGACACTGGCCAACCCGGAAATTGACATCTACATGCAAAACTTTGTCAAAGTTATATTCAGTATATGGTTTCTTTCTATAAAAATGTCAAGAGCCTGTTTTTGTTTGTATCTATAATTGTTGTTTTTATTGTAAAAAAAAAAAAAAACTCAATATTAATTTTGACTTTGTTTTATTTGGAATACAAGATGTGCGGTGTGATTTCTTACCTCAACCCGTACAACTTTTTAGGTTTTATTTAAGTTCCGCAACGGTAACGGTTGCCAAAATAAGGATAACATACACACTGCTTTTAACTCACTGATGGCAATGGACATCCTATCCAGGCAGCGCCATCATTGACAGCTATTCTGATGAATATTATGTTAATGTTATGTTATTTATTATTATTATCATTATTATGAATATTTCTGGGAAATAAATAAAATAACACCAGTATGGGAAGTTGTTAGCTTTAAGATGCCCTTCAAAATCATAGCCAATCAGACGAGCGATGACGCACAGGCGGTGCATTGGGGGTCATTGTCACTTGCTACTACAGTTCGCATTTCGCCATCACTCATCGCCTCCCTGTGTTTTGCCCCTTCAGCTTGTTTTATGGTGATTTGCAGTCCACATTGATGGGAATAAATATACAATAGAGCAGGACAGCGGTGGAACAAATGTGAACAGGGCCTGGGTGCGATGAGCATGAATGGGAGCCCTCAAGACGATTGTCCGGTGTGTGTGAGTGGGTGTGTGGGTGGCGGAATGTGTGTGCCGTCGTGTTGTACTTTGCCCGGTCCCCAGCACAACTTTGCATTAATGATCCACATTTGCAGTGTTTCCCACCAATGAACGAGACTGTGGTGGGCCGCCACAGTCTCGTTTGGGCCCGCCACAGTCTCGTTTGCCCCCCCGCCGAAAAAAAAAGAAAAAAAAAAAAAGATAATAATCAGATGCGTCAGTCAGCCGATTACACAGCTGTAGCCCACTCCACTCTACTACCCGCGCGAGCGAGAGCACGCGCGTGCGTGCACACACACACAGACACACGCGCCAACAGGTCGCGCTCATAGACGGGACTACTAGCCTGGTACACCAGACTCATAGCTGTGCTATGCAGGCATGAAAATCTCTCACCTTTCGGCGAAATTCGCCGTTTTGAAGTCAAAAAGGGCGACCTACGTGAATTGCGTAGATCCGAGGAGAAATTCTTTTGGGGGGGTTGGGGGGGGGGTGTCGGGAGGTTTTATTTAATTATTATTATTTTTATCATCATCATGTGATTAACTTAGTACGTAAACTGAGCACTTAAGAACACAGTCAGCAAAACCTTCTAGATGCTTCGCTGACGAGAACCAATCATCGGCCCAAGCTGCGTTCCATTATTCCAAACGCGCGCACTCCTTACTGTACATGGAGTGCTCGGAGAGCCTTTGGTTGCATTGCAAAGCTGCGAAAACAAAAAGCAGGCCTTATCCACACCGGGGCAGACCAGAGCGCAGCATACACACTTGCCTGTATTTGCCAGCAGATTGAATTTGGCGAGTAATGGTTTCAATCGTTTTCACATTTTGCGATATAAAAAAGTTACTGCCATTCGTTGCAGCTTCCGTTGAACACTGCCAGAGCTAGCCAAATCTCCCATGAAAAAAAATAGCTCCCGTTAAATTGGCGTCAAGCTTGTGTATTTAGCGGTAATATAAACGAAGAAACACACTGTTGAGTCAAATTAAGCGGCATGCTCTCGGATGGAGGGGGCGCCTCGCATCGCTCCCGTCGTCCGCCTGAGACGCGTTATTTTCGCCTGGGACTTGAGCTGACGGCCGGTGTCGGCACACAACACCGGACCGACGAGTGGTGGGAATGACTCTTGCGTCTTAAAGCGTTTCAGAAATACAGGGATCCCTCGTTTTTCGCGGTTAATGGGGACCAGAACCCGCCGCAATAAGTGAAAACCGCGAAGTAGCGCCCCCCCCCCCCTTTTTTTTGTGCGTGTTCAATGTATTTATTCAGATTTTACACTGGAAAAAAGATACATATATATAAGACATGTTTTTTCACTTTTTTCCACCAAAGTATCATTTATAAATGGTTTTCAAGCAATTCAAAATGTAAGAATTATGATAGGTTTTAAACATGTTACTGCCCCACCGAATTATTTTTAAACAAGAATAAAGTAGTAAGAAAATGCTTGGCTTTATTAAATGCTTCATAGTGAGTCTACTCAAACCCTCTCAGGCTTTGTTAAACGGTGATTGACACATGTGCAAAGTTTTTCTTTTCATTCTATTCTATTATTATATCTTTTATTTTCTTATTTGATTGAATAATAAAGACACAAATGTCCTAGCCAAAATGTGGCCCAAACGCAAAACAACATTACTTCAATGGAAAAAATTGTTTCAATCAAGAAAAATAGTTTTCAAATGCTTTTTTGTCTCAAATTTATTTTTGCAATCAAAAACAATTTTTTTATTGAAGTGACTTTTTGGGGATTAAAAGTATATACTGTATTTTGATTGAAGCAACTTTGTTTTTGATAGAAGTAACTTTGTTTTTTGATTGAATAATAAAAACACAAATCTACCTCCATCGTAGGGGTGGGCGATATGGCCTTAAACATGTATCACGATAAATGGAGCAGATTTATCTCGATAACGATAAATGACGATAAAGTCATCCAAGCGGACTGTTATATAATTTGAAAATCTGAATCAATGCATGAAATACAGATTAACAGTTTCTTGTTGATTTAGTTACCAGCATTCAATTTGATATATTTAACAAATGTACATGCAGTCTAGACATTAGGTTTATACAAATGAATTGTAAACAATAAGAATTCAAGTATGAGCATTTATAACAGAGTGTATGGCTTGAACAATGTACATTGTCAAAATCGATATGCCTGTGCAAACATGTCATTGTAACACAAATGACTTGCAGCTCGAACAGTACACTTCAAAAAGACAATTTATTGTTAATGGCTGCTGTGACATAATTATTCAATACAAGTGTTTACTTTATGGTTTCAGGGCCCCCCCCCCCCAGTGCATTTTTTAATAAATGCACACATACATGAACCCCCAAACAGACAGACAGACAGACACACATTAAAGCTATATTGATCTTCTGCAAATGAAACACTTAAGATTTTATGATAGCAATAATGACACAGAATTAAACACATACAGAAAAATAGCTGGGGCCATTTGTGCTTTATGCTGAATGCTTTACCATCACAAAAGCTATCAGAGAAATCACACACAGTCAGATACAAAATAACGCGACATAGTAATTGCTAGATGCAGTCCATGCCCAATCCACTCATTAAATTCAGCCGTTTCGACAAGGTTAGAGCCGCTATCCGACTCCATCACGTTCATTTGTAGCGTTAGCCGCTAGCGGCCGCTAGCGTTAGCGGCTAGCGTTAGCCTGTGGCCTGGCTACCGGTAGAAAGCACTGAAAGCACCATCTCCGGAAATTGTGAGAACAAGGGAGGACAGCTGGTGAAAGCCCGTCTGGATGCCACCAAGAGTCTATTAAATGTCGGGTGAAAGTTTGGCGAACCTCCCTTAAGCCACACTCCATCACGTTTTGCTTGTAGCATTAGCTGCTAGCATTAGCTTACCGGGCTTCTGTTTGATTGGCTTCCTGATGATCACGTGACTCCCTACGTAAGTACATTCACTGCTTTCTTAAAGGGGAATGAGCATAGACGAACAACACAGAGTCAAAGCGGGATGAAAAGACTATTTTCTTGTTTTATTAATTTACCGAATTTACCGACATGGTCAAAATTACGTCGGTCATCGTGAAGAATTTCTGTGACGGTAAATTTTCGGTTTACCGCCCAGCTCTACTCCATCGTTATTGAGAGAGAAAGAAATTAAGAAAGCTTTAAAACTAAAAGCCACCGGGGATTCTGTTTTTTTGTTTTTTTAAATATTTATATTTCATTACATAGACATGCCTCGTAGGGAAGGGAGATTGAGGGATAAAAAAAGGAGTTAGATGAGGCTGCTAAAGGCAGTGGATACCTCATCAGCTGGGTGAATAGCAGACCTGGTAAGAACAAGTTTGCAAGGATAGTCGGGTATTAAATACAATTATAAACACAATTACAATGTTATTTTTCTATAAGATTTTATGTCATTGCTTTATTAATCATTAGGTGCTAGAGTTGTTAAGTATGGATAATAATGAAATAATAGTTTTAAGAAAACTGTGCTGTTGGTGGCTCAGTGACCATCTGATGTGGTTTGTTCTCAGATGAATAAGTTGAGGAAGGAAGTTTTGATGCAGAGGTTGAAGGAAGAAAATAGGCAGACTGACCGAGTCACAGCCAGAAAGTGTTGATGACAGTTTTGATTTCTATTCACTGTTGCCCCCTCCCAATTAAAGTATGTCACAGTCGCAGCCAATTATTATCTAAAGCTGATTAAAATTGAAGTTATGTTGTTTTAAGGTGTATTAAATACTTGTTCATGTGCCCCTTTTGATCTACGAGCACCCGCCCCTCCACCGGTCTCTGCACGGCCCTACTGAAACACAGTGTGGGTCGACAGAGCTCAATATTTTGTTGGGGTGTACAGTGTACCGGAACATATTTCCTCCACACCCTTCTCACCTTTTTATGCCTGGCTATGAGAGTATGAGTCTGGCCACCATTAAGCAGAAAAAAATTTCCAGGGCGGAGCCAGCCACAGCAAATAGACAGCGGAGCGGGCCAATCAGCGACGGGCTGACGCTACGTCGGTTAAGCGACAAGAAACTAGCGAGAGACATTTCAACATATTCAACATGGCTAGCGCGAGACAGACTGTTGGTTTTAGCGACTCGATGTGTTTCTGGTCATGTAAAACCGAATTTACCGCGGATTGGAACATATTGCCGCTGAGTCTGGTGTACCAGGCTACGGGACTACTGTCTGCTGCATTCTGCTGCATTTTGCGCGATCCGGCGACACCGCATACAGCAATTTATATTACATTCAGTGGTCTCAAAATGCCCTAAAGAGATACACCAGGCTTGAAAATGTAGACACACACCCTACCCCGAGGGTCAGAGACCCTCCCACCACAGTCTCCTAAAATCCTATGGGAAACACTGATTTGTAGCAATTTTTGGAGAGGTTGCAGCGCAAGCCAGCAACTGAATTTTTTTTTTTTTTTATGATTGAGCAATTTTTAAAATTCATTTTAACTGTCCTGTTTTTTTGTTCGTTTTTTTTTTTTTTTTAGTAAAACGGTGGCGATTTTTTTTTTTGTAATTAATTTTCCATGCCACTTATTCTCACGAGGGTCGGGGAGGTGCTGAAGCCTAACCCACTACCTTTGGGCAGTAGACGGGGTACACCCTGAATAGCGTACAGCATGAATGCTATTTTTAGACTGCAAGACTGCGTGACATCACCAGTGTAAACCGGAAGGGGGTCAACATAGAAGTGCACTCGCATACAATCCATGTTAGTACTGCTTGTTTTCTGTGTGTAATCTTTCAAAAAAGAACATGCCGAGTAAACACTGCTGCTATGGAACTTGTAGAAACGAATTTAGACATTACGACCATCCACATATAAAGGATGTTTTCTTCATACGCTTCCCGAAGCCAAAGACTCAGGAAAAAATGTGAACAATGGATCAACTTGTGCGTACGTCCAAAAGACCAGTATTACGCCAGCAAGGAGAAACAATTCACCTTCATATGCAGTAAACATTTTGTTGGAAGCCACGGTCCAACAGATGACAATCCTGATCCATTGCCTGCCGCGAAGCGGTAAGCCATTTTGATACTTTTACTTATTTTTTGGCGTGGTGTTTTGCCGTGCTGCTTCTGTCTGACAAGGAATGACCTGAAAAAAATTAAAATGGTAGCTGACTGCCACTGTTGTTCTGACCTGTGATACCAACAGTAAGTCTGACTCACATATCAATCATGATATTTATGTTAAAAGTCGCGACACAAAAATAGCAATATAAATTACCCCAAAGAACGGTCAGAGACGTAAGACAACCAGAGGATATAAAACGATAGCTTGTTGAAACAGGAGAATGTCATTGTCAGTGCCGTAAGGCAATGCACACAAGAAAAAGGTGTCAATAAAAAAGCTACCTCTAGATCAGGTCTGCTCTTTTTCCCGTATTTTTCAGCCCTCAACACTCAAGCCATCTCTTTAACTGCACATTTGTATGTTTTTCCACATCTTTACCAGTGAATTTGGCAGCACGGGCATCATTTTCGGACAAAATTGGTAGGTTTAGCTCAGTAAAAAGCTCATTCATACACTATTTACATGCATCTAGCATGAGGGACAAACACGAGTTTGACCCCCTCTAGCAAAAGTTGCTAACATCATGAATATTAATGAGCAAAGGTGACGTGTTACGTGCGGTACGCTATTGGTTGCCAGCCAACGCAGGGCACAATGATTTGGAGTGTTCAATCAGCCTACCATGCATGTTTTTGGAATGTAGAAGAAACCGGAGTCCCCGGAGAAAACCCACACAGGCACGGGGCACAGGGACAACATGCAAACTCCACACACAAAGGCCGGAGCCCGGGATTGAACCCTTCATCTCAGAACTGTGAGGCGGACGTGCTAACCACTCAGCCACCTTTTTTCTTTTTTTTTTTTATGTTTCTAAATTTAGTTTATACAAACTTGTATGCAAATTTTAGTAATCAAATTGTATTTTAAAGTACAATTACTCATATATTAAACATTAATTCATTCTATCTGGCACGGGCCAAATACAGTGGTCAGCTTCAATCAAGTTAATGTGACACCTAAAACACAGCCTGTACAGAACTATTTACAATGGCAACTTGTTTAGCCTACAATGTGATTGATTCGTATCACTTTATGTTTATTTCCTGTGGGAAAACAGTTTTGAACTAAACAACTTGAAAGACTTCACTTTGGAGGTTCCACTGTACTTTGTTCGCCTACAGTACGATGATAGCAATAAGGATCATTTTACATGTTACAAAACTAGCAAATCTGATGTGGGAAAATGTGACTATGTGCTAATCGTGTTTATTGCACAACATCCTTCCTCCTATTACACTTATTCACAGTCTCTTCAAGATGGTTATCAATATTAACCAAAGATCATTGTCTCATACATTCTGATTAACTCAGTTTCACTAGTAATCAAGCTTTGTCCTATTTTTAACCAAATGAGAAACAAAAGCGGTACTTAAAGCAGCCTCGTCATTAGCTCAATGTGGAACTGACCCTCATGACTATTTCTTCAGTTGTCATCACCTTCTGTCAGAGCGCTTTCTCCTTATTAACCCAGTGAATCTATTCACTGTTGATCCAGTCGGTGCTAGATGGCATTTGATCAATGTGTCTCAATATTTGCAATACAAAAACCTCAGCTGAGCTCAGTGGTGGAAGAAAGTGTGACTGACTAAAGACAAACAAAAATACAGCACACATATTTTGAGTTTCAGTGACGAAACAGTAAAGACAGACAAGCATGCCAGCAAAAACAAAAGTAATACTTACAAAGATCTGTGAAACAGTAGTACTGTAATAATTTCTTTAATAATGTTTTTTTTTTTGCCAAGTATGTCCCCCCCCATCCAAATCATCAAAATATTTTTTTCTCTTTCTACGTTTTATACACTCCTCTAATTTGCTTGTATCCATGTTCTTGTCAGTTTTAAAGATTAAATACTATGGAGTTTTTTCTCAAATAACTCGTATCACTTATAAAATTCAAGAAAACCCGACCTGCTAATAAAATTTACACACAGTCCATTAAAATGTGGCTAAAATGTCAGCCCTGATCAGTCCGCATCATGTGTGACCATGACAGCGCAAGCAGTTAACTGGGCCAGCAGGAGCGCTATCGGAATACATCGAAAACCGTGGGTGGGTGTGAGTTTCTGTAGTCTCTTAGCAGTCAAGACAACCCACTCATTCTTCAATTCCAAACAGAAAAATCTCCAGATATCAATGACTCAAAACCTTTGTTTTGTTCTTCAGCTGATTAGCACACAGTAGTGTTGACAATTAAAAAGTCAGTGAACTAATCTAAACAAGTGGTTTCTATCAAAGAATGGAAAAACTCCACTTCAACAAGCCAGAGGCAGCGTAAAACATTGTAACATTCCCAAAAGAATTGGCATGCCCAAACCTGCACACAAGCGAGTGAGTTTACTACCCAAAGCAGCAGCCTTGTTTCTCCTTCAGGAGCACCTTAACATATTAAGGAGACAACACAATGAATGTATCTATTCTTAGGGGTTGAAAATAAAAATTGTGGGTTCTTCCCTGCTTTTTAAATAGGTCATATGCTGTTCAAAAAAAAAAAAAATTGGGAAATAGGGTGGGGGAAAAATCACTTCAATGGATGAAACAAGCACTGTTGTGTTCACTGGGGCAGCTGCTAAAAGACAACCAGTGAGATTCTGCAGTCAGCAATAGTTTCCCTGCCAACAGCAACAGAGCCAAGTTCATATTTCATGGCTTTTTAAGGCCAATGAATAGCAGTGTTCACATGTTACATACACTGGAGGCCAAAAGTATTGGCACCCCAGCAATTCTGTCAGATAATGCTCAATTTCTCCCAGAAAATGATTGCAATTACAAATGCTTTGGTAGTAATATCTTCATTGATTTTGCTTGCAATGAAAAAAACACAAAAGAAAATAGGGGGAAAAAATTAAATCATTATTGTTTTACACAAAACTCCAAAAATGGGCCGGACAAAAGTATTGGCACCCTTTGAAAAATCATGTGAGGCTTCTCCAATTTGTAATTAACAGCACCTGTTACTTACCTGTGGCACATAACAGGTGGTGGCAATAACTAAATCACACCTGCAGCCAGCTGAAATGGATTAAAGTTGACTCAACCTCTGTCCTGTGTCCTTGTGTGTACCACATTAAGCATGGAGAAAAGAAAGAAGACCAAAGAACTGTCTGAGGACTTACTGTAAGAAGCAAAATTATGAGGAAGCATGGGCAATCTCAAGGCTACAAGTCAATCTTCAAAGACCTGAATGTTCCTGTGTCTACCGTGCACAGTGTCATCAATAAGTGTAAAGCCCATGGCACTGTGGCTAACCTACCTAGATGTGGACAGAAAAGAAACATTTACGAGAGATTTTAACGAAAATTGTGCGGATGGTGGATGTGCGGATGGTGGATAAAGGACCTCAACTAACATTCAAACAAGTTCAAGCCGTCCTGCAGTCCGAGGGTACAACAGTGTCAACCCGTACTATCCTTCGGCATCTGAATAAAAAAGGACTCTACGCTAGGATACCCAGGTAGACCCCACTTCTAATCCAGAGACAAAAAAAAAAAAAAAAAAAAACAGGCTGAAGTTTTCCAAAACTTACCTGAGAAAGCCAAAAATGTTTTGGAAGAATGTTCTCTGGTCAGATGAGATAAAAGTAGAGCTTTTTGGGAAAAGGCATCAACATAGTTTACAGAAAAAAAACAAGGCTTTCAAAGAAAAGAACACTGTCCCCACAGTCAAACACGGCTGAGGTTCCCTGATGCTTTGGGGTTGCTTTGCTACCTCTGGCACTGGACTGCTTGACCGTGTGCATGGCATTATGAAGTCTGAAGACTACCAACAAATTTTGCAGCACAATGTAGGGTAAGAAAGCTGGGTCTCTCTCAGAGGTCATGGGTCTTCCAGCAGGACAATGACCCAAAACACACCTCAAAAAGCACTAGAAAATGGTTTGAGAGAAAGCACAGGAGACTTCTAAAGTGGCCAGCAATAAGTCCAGACCTGAATCCCATAGTACACCCGTGGAGAGATCTGAAAATGGCAGTTTGGAGAAGGCACCCTTAAATCTCAGAGACCTGGAACAGTTGGCCAAAGAAGAATGGTCTGAAATTCCAGCAGATTATTGTAAGAAACTCATTGATGGATACTGGAAGCGGTTGTTTGCAGTTACTTTGTGCTACCAAGTATTAGGCTAAGGGTGCAAATACATTTGTCCAGCCTATTTTTGGAGTTTTGTGTAAATGATAATGATTTTTTTTTTTCATTCTCTTTTGTGTTTTTTCATTCCAAGCAAAATAAATGAAGATATTAACACCAAAGTATTTGTAATTGCAATCATTTTCTGGGACAAATTGAGCATTATCTGACAGAAATGCAGGGGTGCCAAGACTTTTGGCCAGCAGTGTACAACAAGACAATAAAAAATAACACAGCTCTTCATTCTTAGGTGTATATAAAGATAACTACTAAGCCAGGGGTCTCCAAACCGGTCCTCGAGGGCCGCTATGGGTCCTGATTTTTGTTCATACCGATCAAGCACACACCTTTTACCAATGTGGTTTCTACTAAAACAAGCAGCACCTGACTGCAATCAACTGATTACACTTATAAAACACCAGATTGGTGAAAAGGTGTGGTATTGTTTTGTTGGAATGAAATCCTGCACCCACTGCGGCCTTATGTGGAATAGTTTGGAGAGCACTGTCCTAGGCCAACATGAAGACTAGGGGTGTGACAAAATATCGAAATGGTGACACATTGTGATACTTTGTATCCCAAAAGGTTATGGATATGCTCCTGCCAAGAATCGATGTATAGTTGGGGCGCTTACACTTCACTTTTTTATTCATTTTAGGGCATTTAGAGGTCACTTTCTGTTGAGTCGGTGGATTCTTGGGTCACATCCTGTTCTGTGACCCAAAATAAGATGGAAGTGACCCGTAAATGCCCTAATATCAACACGGAGTGTCCAAAAATCAACAGCAAATGGCCTGAAATGCACCCAAATTAAACTCATTGGCTGCCATTGACCGCCATAGATGTCCAATTCGTTTGAAGTGGGAGAGATTGCAAAACTCAGACGGATTGGACGTCCCCTAGTGATTAACTCATTCCAATTCACAGCAGAAGGGTAAAAATAGCCTAATATATGCGTGGAAAGTTGGCGGACGCTCGGGATTCAAGCACGGAAAGCGGTACTAAGCCAAAAAAGCGCACCAGAGTGACCAAAGTATGGACTTATTTCAACAAAACAAAGGCGGGTACACTGTCGTGTGCAGTCTCAGCAATGCCAAGCTTTCATATCACGGCAGCACGTCGGCCATGAATAACTTTGGAAGACAACAGGAGACAACAAGCTGGCTGATCGTAAGTCCATATAACAACATTTTATTATTGAAGTTGCCTCTATGTGGGTCATACAACACAGTATTAAGGGCTAATGTCGGGCTAATGTAGCTGAATGAGCAGCTACGTACTTTACGTATTGTGTTGCCGCCACCGTTAAAATCAACAATATTGAAAGCATCTTGTGTTTTAGAATCAGTTTTAAAAAATATGGAAATCCTTTTTGTTGTGCTTCATCAACATCAAATTATAATCAACAGAATAATTTACACTAATGCTTCGTCGTAGCTCCCAGCTAAGGTACATGTACATAAAGTGCGTAGCGGCTCACAGCTACATTACCCCGACGTAATACTGAGACATTTTTTTCTCATAGCAATATTACGACTCTAAAGTCGTTCTTTATTTTTTATTTATTAATTTGGCTCTAATAATCTGTCGTAGTGTCGTATCAACGTGAATCATTAGGGTTTTTTTTCCACATACTTCACTCCAGTGATACGTGACATTTATTTATCTACTCTGCTGGTGCTCACTCTAATGCTGAGAATAATACAGACATACCACAAAAAGAGAAATGAGTGTTTTAAATCCTGTTGGAAAAGTGAAGTCGCAGTGTTTTAAATCTGATTACATTACATTCTTTTGCGCTAGTTAATGCCATTTTTAATTGCAAGCAGTGGCGTTGTTAGGCCTATTTTAGGGGGGCATCAGCCTCCCTAAAATATTCTCAAGCCCCCTGAAATAATATGCTGTTGTTTTATTCAAAAACAAAATGCTGACACATACATTATGGCGTTTCCAGAATATTGGTTTAAATCAATAATCATATAACCTATCATTATTAAATTAAAAATTATTATAAATCTGTCAGTTTCCTCTCACTTCACGGAGTAAGGTAGATAGCCCCTTCAGTGCGTAATTATCCAATCCATTCCACTTGTTCATATGGAGAATGCCCAAATCACTGGAAATCCGTTCCGTGTTTTCCCAGTGACCCTGCTCCAAGTCAGTACCGGGCCAACGTTGGAGTGTAACAGCGTTTTCTTTTTTTCAGTTGTGAGTAATCTAATTAATTACCTTTCCCATCTTTGCAACGCCGTTACCATTACTGAGGATGTGAAAGGGCACGTTTCTACAATTTGGTTGAATGAAAGGGGAGAGTTGTCTGATTTTGACAAATGTCTGAATAGAGCAGAGCGTAAATATATGGATAAAGGAAGGACATAAGAAGGTTTTCCAAGAAAGTGAGTATTAATTACTGCTGGTAGTAACAGTAAACTCCAGCCCCCGACTAACAGCAGAAAGTACCACGTAATTGTTTCTACAATTTGGTTGAATGAAAGGGGAGAGTTGTCTGATTTTGACAAATGTCTGAATAGAGCAGAGCGTAAATATATGGATAAAGGAAGGACATAAGAAGGTTTTCCAAGAAAGTGAGTATTAATTACTGCTGGTAGTAACAGTAAACTCCAGCCCCCGACTAACAGCAGAAAGTACCACGTAATTATTAAACCAACTGCTCCGTGTTAAACAAAAAAAAAAAAACTGGCTTGCACACTACAATCTCTGTGCACGTCTTACCTTTGTTGTTTTGCAGTCAAAATTTACATCCCAGTTCTAAAATAATGCAGCTACTTAGCTGCTGCTGCTGCTGCTAGCTAGCTAGTTAGTCTGAAATACATTGTGAAGGTCCTGGTTGTTTATAGAGTTAAATGTGCAATCTTTTTACCACTATCTTAGGGGTGACTTCCTTCTGAAGTATCAGCTGTGTTTCTCACTGTACGTATAGATGAGTACAGGAGCTGAGCTCATTCTCATATGATTATCAATAGTGGACACTGGATAGTCATAATAATACACTAATAATAATCACTCCACCACCTTTATTGACCTGTAGGAGTAAGAACGATAGATCAATTTGCCACCCTTGAAAACAGATGGCATTCTTTGATGCATCCTTCAACCAAGTAACTTGCAATTGTAGCCATTTTTTCATGTTGTTCTACTGTATTAAAAAAATAGACCGAGACAACAACAACAATAATGAATAAATTGTCAGTCTGTGTTTGCTGTTCGTGAAGTTTTGTGCTTGTACGCTACTTTCACTTACATCCTGGTCATCTCCTGGGGGCTAAGCCCCCTGTTCTTAAAACCTAGTGACGCCCCTGATTGCAAGAGTAGTTTGGGGGGAAAAAAAAGTTTATTAAAAAATTATTAGCCTAGTCGACAAATCGTTAAAAAAGTCTACAGACTAATCGGGAGAAAAATAATCGTTTGGGACAGCCCTAGAGCACACCAAGCTTTTTAGATTTGACATATTTGATGCTGGGTATTTCATAAATGGTTAAGATGAGAAAATGACATTATTTTAGTATTCATAGATTTTTGACCGTGAGATTTATCCGCGTAAAATAGCAATAAAGGTGTAAGCTAAGGGAAAATAATGAGTGAAAATGGACACGAGAGTGTCCACTAGTTCGAGAGGCAAGGGGTCGTGTTTCAACTTTCAGGGAGTTCCGGCAAGAAATTCAAATTTTAGCCACTTTCATCCCTGGCTGTCACACAAATGAAAAGTCTCATCACATAGCAGCTATAATAACGCAATAAATGAGCACCTAAAGAATTGTGTATGACTTTGAAACAAGTATAACACAGGTTTCATGGGGCAGTAAGTGACGATTTTTTAGGAATTATTGAACGTACGTCCATATACAAAGCAAACATTTCTTAATGGAATAAATTGGCGTTATCCGTTTTATTTTATAACTATAAACCAGATGGTTGAGTCTGTTTGGTGGTGATTTCTACGTTACGGCGAGCCACTTTTCCACTTCACGAGTAGCCGGCTACCGACACAAGCAGTGCTAATGAAGCTAACTTTTTTTCGCTTGCGTGAACAATATTAGTACAACTAAATTGTTTAAAGCCATGTTTGACTCACCTGCGATAATGAATGACCAGACTGTTCTTCATGAGCAGGTGGGACTTGGGCGCAAAACAACGTCGCTGTCGGCTAAGCTTCCGCCGGTGTGTAGGCACTTCCCTCTTTGTGTCTTCCAACATCCTTGGCTTGACTCGCAGCCGCAACACACAGTAGCAGGAGGCGGAGTTTCAACTGACCTCATCCCGAGATGAGGCGAGCTGGACGGACTCCAGCTCCGTCAACACCGCCCCCAAACGAAAGTACTGCTTGGGTGTAAATTTTCTCTCAAGAGTTTCCGACAATACTTGTACAGTTTATTCCAAGTTTATTAACACTTTCATTGACGAATTATTATTATTATTTTTAAATGTTTACATAGTGCTCCCTCGTTTTTCGCGGTAGATGGAGACCAGAACCCGCCGCGAAAAGTGAAAAACCACGAAGTAGCACCACCCCCGCCCCCACCATTTTTTTCTATTTATTTATTCAGATCTATCATTGGAAAGACATACATGAGAGACATGTTTTTTTTGTTTTTTTACCCTTTTCCCTAAAGTATAATTTAAAAAAAAAACTTTTATGTATATGGCGGACAACACTCAAGTGACTTGAAGTTCTGTTCTGAGACCCCCAATTTGGCCAAATTTAAAATTGTCCTATATGGATGCGTGATACATCATTGGAAAGCTTAAAATCTCAATTTTCTGGGAGAAGAAAAATGTTTAATAGGTGGACCATTAAAATACACACACACACATATATATATATAAATATATATATATATATATATATTTATATACAGTACTGTGCAAAAGTTTTAGGCAGGTGTGAAAAATGCTGTAAACTAAGAATGCTTTCAAAAATGGAAGTGTTAATAGTTTATTTTCATCAATTAACAAATGCAGTGAATGAACAGAAGAGAAATCTAAATCAAATCAATATTTGGTGTGACCACCCTTTGCCTTCAAAACAGCATCAATTCTTCTACGTACACTTGCACACAGTTTTTGAAGGACTCGGCTGGTAGGTTGTTCTAGACATCTTGGAGAACGAACCACAGATCTTCTGTGGATGTAGGCTTCCTCTAATCCTTCTGTCTCTTCATGAAATCCCAGACAGACTTGATGATGTTGAGATCAGGGCTCTGTGGGGGCCATACCATCACTTCCAGGACTTCTTGTTCTTCTTTACGCTGAAGCTAGTTCTTAATGACATTGGCTGTATGTTTGGGGTCGTTGTCATGCTGCAGAATAAATTTGGGATTTTTCTTTTGTTCACTCACTTTGCATTTTGTAATTGATAAAAATAAACAATCATTGAGTATATATATATATGTGTGTATACAGTGCCTTGCAAAAGTATTCGGCCCCCTTGAATCTTGCAACCTTTCGCCACATTTCAGGCTTCAAACATAAAGATATGAAATTTAATTTTTTTGTCAAGAATCAACAACAAGTGGGACACAATCGTGAAGTGGAACAACATTTATTGGATAATTTAAACTTTTTTAACAAATAAAAAACTGAAAAGGGGGGCGTGCAATATTATTTGGCCCCTTTACTTTCAGTGCAGCAAACTCACTCCAGAAGTTCAGTGAGGATCTCTGAATGATCCAATGTTGTCCTAAATGACCGATGATGATAAATAGAATCCACCTGTGTGTAATCAAGTCTCCGTATAAATGCACCTGCTCTGTGATAGTCTCAGGGTTCTGTTTAAAGTGCAGAGAGCATTATGAAAACCAAGGAACACACCAGGCAGCTCCGAGATACTGTTGTGGAGAAGTTTAAAGCCGGATTTGGATACAAAAAGATTTCCCAAGCTTTAAACATCTCAAGGAGCACTGTGCAACCCATCATATTGAAATGGAAGGAGCATCAGACCACTGCAAATCTACCAAGACCCGGCCGTCCTTCCAAACTTTCTTCTCAAACAAGGAGAAAACTGATCAGAGATGCAGCCAAGAGGCCCATGATCACTCTGGATGAACTGCAGAGATCTACAGCTGAGGTGGGAGAGTCTGTCCATAGGACAACAATCAGTCGTACACTGCACAAATCTGGCCTTTATGGAAGAGTGGCAAGAAGAAAGCCATTTCTCAAAGATATCCATAAAAAGTCTCGTTTAAAGTGGAAAGAGCTGAAGACTGCTCCATCCAACCTCACTGAGCTCGAGCTGTTTTGCAAGGAAGAATGGGCAAGAATGTCAGTCTCTCGATGTGCAAAACTGATGGAAACATACCCCAAGCGACTTGCAGCTGTAATTGGAGCAAAAGGTGGCGCTACAAAGTATTAACGCAAGGGGGCCGAATAATATTGCACGTCCCACTTTTCAGTTTTTTATTTGTTAAAAAAGTTTAAATTATCCAATAAATTTTGTTCCACCTCACGATTGTGTCCCACTTGTTGTTGAGTCTTGACAAAAAATTAAAATTTTATATCTTTATGTTTGAAGCCTGAAATGTGGCGAAAGGTTGCAAGGTTCAAGGGGGCCGAATACTTTTGCAAGGCACTGTATATATATATATACTGGACTGTCTCAGAAAATTAGAATACACAATATTCTAATTTTCTGAGACAGTCCTGTACATTAATCCACCATTTAAAGCAGGGGTGTCCAAACTTTTTGCAAAGGGGACCAGATTTGGCGTGGTAAAAATGTGGGGGGCCGACCTTGGCTGACGTCCTTTACATAGAACAATATACAGGACCGTCTCAGAAAATTAGAATATTGTGTATTCTAATTTTCTGAGACAGTCCAGTATATATATATATATATATATATATATATATATATATTAGGGCTGTCAAAATTATCACGATATCGGGCGGTAAATAATTTTTTAAATTAATTACATTAAAATCTTTGGCGCATTTAACGCACATGCCCCGCTCAAACAGATTAAAACGACAATACAGTGCCATGCCCACTTGTTACTTGTGTTTTTTGGTGTTTTGTTGCCCTCTACTGGCACTTGGGTGCGACTGATTTTATTGGTTTCAGCACCATGAGCATTGTGTAATTATTGACATCAACAATGGCAAGCTACTGGTTTATTTTATGATTGATAATATTACAAATTTTACTAAAACAAAAACATGAAGAGGGGTTTTAATATAAAATTTCTATAACTTGTACTAACATGCATCTTTTAAGATCTACAAGTCTTTCTATCCATGGATCGATTTAAAAGAATGTTAATAATGTTAATGCCACCTTGTTGATTTATTGTTATAATAAACAAATACAGTACTTATGTACAGTATGTTGAACGTATATATCTGTGTTGTGTCTTATCTTTTCATTCCAACAATAATTTACAGAAAAATATGGCATATTTTAGAGATGGTTTGAATTGGGATTAATTATGATTAATTAATTTTTAAGCTGTGAGTAACTCGATTAAACACTTTAATTGTTTGACAGCCCTAAATATATATCTGGAGGTGAGAGCACGCGAGAACAGAATTACAGACGCCATGACTTTAACGAGATATTTTCGCGTACTTACTTTGTTTCGATCCAAAAACTCCATGTAGCATGTATCACTGAGTGTCCAGACACAGCTGTGAATGGCCACAGCTGGATTTTGGGGGGATTTTATGGGTGAAACATGGTAATATAACAAGGGTCGCAAGACGCAACAAGAAATCGCAGACATCTAGGAGTGGTTGAGATTTTCTTTTTCATATATTTACCCTTTTAAACGTTTTTTTTCCCAACTTTTTTTTTGTTTGGATCAATTATTTATCATCTAAGATATCGGAGAAAATGCAAAAGTAACAAAAAAAATAAATACAATTAAGCGATAGTTATGAGGTAGATATCCGTGACTTTTTTACAGATGGCATTTTTTTCATTGTGACATAATTTGTTTAAAAGTTAAAAGTTAATGACCTTCGTTTTATGGCTGGGTTGAAACAAAAGCGGTTGCGCGACATCTGTAAACGGGGGTTTTCAGGGTAAAACGGACCAATTAAAAATAGTTCGGGGCTTAATGCGCCATGAATCTGCCATGGCAGCATATAGACATATTGTTCTATCAAACACAACAGTTGTTTTAGCTTAAAATAAAGCAGTGTCTTTTAAAGAGGAGTGCAAGAGCAGAAACTGCTTTTTCAGTCTTGTCTGTGTTTTCCGCCATATACATATAAATTTAAAACAAAGTGGTAACGGTCTCGGGGCCAAAAAATGGTAACTGTGCAACATTAGTAAACAAAAGCGTCTTTAGCCCTGATTTAAAGGAGCTAACAGTTTGAGCACACTTCAGACCTTCAGGTAACTTGTTCAAGACCCAGAGGTGAGGAGCACAGTAACTAAATGCTGCCTCACCCTGCTTGGTTCTTGTTCTTGGAACATACAGCAGACCAGTTCCAGATGACCTTGTGGGCCTAGATTTTTCATAGGGGTCAAACAATCAAGCATGTATTTTGGTCCAAGACCATTAAGTGCTTTGTAGACAAGCAGTAGTATTCTATAGTCGATCCCAGTTTTATGAAAACTACCTGTAAGTGTTGAAAGGTGACATCCTAGTCTTTGCTACTTGATCACTAATCCTGGCACCGACAATCTCATTTACCTCAATGTGCCTAGTTGCACCTAGTCATGCGTGAATAACCCACTTAGAAGTGTGATAGTCATGCAGAAAATTTAAAATGCCGTGTGGAGGCCGCTAGAGGGCCCCAGCACTGCCCCCATCTACCGGGTGGAGCAATTCCCCCCACCACTAGCAACACTAGGTCTTAACACACAGGATCAAAGTGGCTATGATTCAGGCTGGACGTCAGGGGCGTTACCAGTGGGGGCAGGGGTGGACCCTGCCCACCCACGGACACGCTCTGCCCACCGAAAGAAAACTGGATGCAGAACTAACGGCAGTCTGGGCACCGCGTATAGTATCCAATTCATATAGTACTGATATTATCAAAGTTTTAACCTTTGTGTTACTTCCTCTTTCACCTTTAAAAAAAAAAAAAAAAAAAATCAAATGAAATGTTGGTTTTGTTCCTAGGGGGCGCTACACACATTTACGCATATTTTGAAGGTGTGCCGTAAAATGCAAACCGGATTTTAGGGAAACCAAAGCAAAAATATGGAATGGATTATGTAAATTGGTGCGACCGGACTTTCAAAAAAAAAAAAAAAAAACTGGATCGGGAGTCTGGATCGGAATTTTTCCATGTCGGCCGATCCGATACCGATGCGCATTTTTTTGCACATAACGGCGGTTGGTCCAATCCAAATATCGGATCGGGACAACCCTAATCACTATGGCACTGACACAAAATGGTAAAAGAAAGTGACCCCAAAATCACAAGAAAGACACCTAGAGTTGCACCAAAATTAACAGTGAGTGATCCAGAAGCAACTGGAATCGATTTTTAAATGCCCCAAAATCACTAGATAATGACCAGAAGAGCAAGCATCCCCACACAATTTCTCCAAAAATTGCATCTTCAAGTTACATTCATTTTTTTTGACTGTAACTAAGTCATATTTTATGAAACTTGTCATTGTTCGTGTGCTTTTAAACCCTGGAGTATGGGTAAATTGCCTGCATATTTCATCCAAATAGATAATTTGTAGAGGGTTAGTTTGATCATGAAGCCATTCGTCATTGGTCCTAGTTTGTGAAAAGACACTACCATACAAACTAACATTAATGTGATATCGTAGGTGTATACATAAGCAGCTGGGGAAAAGGACAGACGTGTTAAACATGTCAAGTTCAAACACATGTGCGTTTCTCTCGCAGAGTCCTTGAATGCAGTTAACATGTCAGCATATGCTACCTACCTGTATATGCCGGTGTGTGCAGGTGGGGAGGTGAGCAGAGGTCGGTAGGGTAACCAAACATTTTACTCAAGAGTAGCATTACTTCTAAATAATATTTCTCAAGTAAAAGTAATCATCTAAAAATTTACTCTAGCAGTGGCGTCTCCAGAAATTTTTCATAGGGGTGGCCAGATAGTGTAGGGCAGGCATGTCCAAAGTCCGGCCCGGGGGCCAAATGCAGCCCATGGTCAAATTTCATCCGGCCCCCAGCCTCTGTCATAAAATCAGTAACGTCTGGCCCGCACACAGACTTATTAAATTGGTCAGCTTTACTGCTACCAGCATATGAAGTAGCTTCTACACTAAATGCTGTTCCTCATTTACCAACTAAAAGGCAGCAGCACTCTAAGCAACATTACCCCGTGTGACCCCTTACTTCCAATTTTCTAAAATGGCGACTATCAACAAAAAAAAGAAAGTTGACTGCGACGACCGACACTTCAAGGATAGGTGGAAATTGGACTATTTCTTCTCTAAAATACGCAACAATTGTGTCTGCGTCATTTGCAAAGAGACTGTCGCTGTTTTTAAAGAGTTCATTGAGAGGCGATATTACCAAACAAGACACGCTGACATGTACGACAAGATTACAGGGAAGATACGTAGCGAGAAATTGAAGCAACTTGAAGCTAGTTAAATTTTACAGCAGCAGTATTTCACAAGAGCCCGAGAGTCGAAAGAGAACGCCACAAAGGCTAGTTGCGAGATTGTTGAAATTATTAATTTAAAAAAATAATACAGCAAATGTGACACAAAAAATGGCTTGCTAAAATTTCCTTAAATATATTGTTCTACGTAAAGGACGTCAGCCAAGGTCGGCCCCCCCCACCTTTTTTCCACACCAAATCTGGCCCCCTTTGCAAAACGTTTGGACACCCCTGGTGTAGGGTGACCAAACGTCCTCTTTTGCCCGGACAAGTCCTACTTTCACGTAGTATCCTCGTTGTCCGGGCGGGTTTTATACATTCATAAAAATGTCCGGTTTTTATGATTTCACACGGGACCAATTTCAAGAGAATCCCTCTGGCCGCTGGGTGGCAGCGCCTGCCTGCAATGACATTGCTCCTAGTAGTATGGAGGGAAGGAGTAGTTCTTCTTGGTTTTGTTGGCAGTTTACCCCTATCATGAAGCATTACCGCCATCTACTGGGTTGACCATTTGGCCACAACGCCTGCCCAGTTAAGTTTTTTACGATAAATACCTATATAATGGCAACTGTTGACTTCTGTCGGAGCTTTGACTGTAAAGCTAAACCACGTTTAACCCAACATTATGGGAAACGTAGTTTTGAACTGCTACGTTTGGAAACATGCTGGTTGAATAGTTTGTCAGTTTATTTCGGTTATTGTTTGTGTGCAATCTAGAACATTGAATGAGAATATCAATTGAATGGGTATAACAATTCGTCAAGGACAATTGTCGTGATAGTAATTTATAAAAATGTTTAGTTGGCTCATAGCCTACTGTGTGTATCTTTATTGACTGGACTACATTTCCATGGGTCTGTATTCTATATATTATTATTATTATTATTATTATTTTCAAACTGCATTTTTCCATCCAGAGTGAGGGGGCACACTTTAAATATATTAAAGTGATATAGGCATCTTTGAGTGAACTTCGAGTAAAATTCAAGGATCTTGAGGCCGGGCTGAGTGTCCTCTTTTTTGGAAATCAAAATATGGTCACCCGAAGATAGTGCCACTTAAAATCTTGGGGAGGCACACCAAAAACTAAAAGCCATAATTTCAGGTTTTTATTATGTTGTTGCAGTAAAAAGGCCAGAAAAAAACTATCAGAAAGACTTAAGGTCACGCCCACTGATCTACTTTGTGTTATAGTTAATGTACTGCTGCAACAATTGATCGATTAACTCGAGTCATTCAATTGCAAAATAGATTCGAATTAAATTTTGCTTCTTTGAGTATTCGTGAGTAAAGTGTCTGCATTTAGTTTTATTGATTTGGCTGGATACATTACCCTCCAGTGGCAACAGTGAATATGACATAATTCATTTCACATGGCTGAATCCAGTTGCTCCCTTTTAAGACCAACATAAGCTAAGTTTTTGTTCAAGATAATGCTTTTTTTTAATCCATATGTAATTTAGGTAATAGGTATATTTAGCCATTTTTATGTGTTTGAACCACTTGTTAAGAGCACTGTTAAAAAATAAATAAATAAATAAATAAATAAATAAAAAAAACATTTTATAGCATTGAAGCTAGCAGACTTTTGCTATGTAAGTTAGCCAGTTGTGCTTTTATTGAACTTAGATCCTCATTTATTTATTTTTTTATACCATTTGAGGCTCAGCACAGGTACTTTATTTTTTATGTTCCTTATCCGACTACTCGATTATTCGAACTAACTAGTTTATCGATTACTCGACTACTAAAATAATCGATAGCCACAGCCCTGATATAATGTTACTAATGATTTAATGTGCATAGACAATACCAGTCCAGTCAAAATTTTGAGTTCCACAACAATTCTGTTTTATTGTGTTATGTATATATTAAGCATAAAGTGAACATTTAACAAAAGCGGGGTGGCCAGTGAGGTGGCCAACAAATTTATTGCCGATCGATCGGGTCCGATCACGTCATTTTCAAAGTATAGGAATCGGCAAAAAAATATCGGACATGCCTTTTTTAAATATATATTTTTTTTTTTTCAATAAATCCTTTTCTAATTGTATTTAACGTTACAGACATAATATGTTACACTCATCCAGAGTCTTTAGTTTAGGCTTAAGGTAGGGTTATCAAATTTATCCCGTTAACGGCGGTAATTTTTTTTTTTTTTTTAATTTATCACGTTAAAATATTTAAAGCAATTAATGCATGCGCTGCACGGCCCACTCATGCATAGTCATGTTCAATCTGTTATGGCGCCGTTTAACCTATTTATAGAGCTAAATGGCAGTGTAAAATGAGTAGACTGAATTTTGGCAGCCTTTGGAGCCTTTTTTTAATTGGCTAAAGCCTTACAATCCTTCTCTCAACAATTAGAAACATCGTGGGAAGCAATGTGGGGAAGAAAGGTAGTAATTGATATTTTTCTTAACACCCTATGTTATTTCCCAACGCAGAGAAGATATATCAATTGGTACCACTACGCACAGTCATAGGTGCACTTCCCATCATGCATTTGGGCAGAACAGATGGCTACAGTATCATTTACTGAAAGCTCAACAAATACACTAGATGGCAATATTTAGTCACACTATACAAAGTCACATTTATCCTTTGAGAATTACAAGTCTTTCTATCCGTGGATCCTTCTCACAGAAAGAATGTTAATAATGTAAATGCCATCTTAAGGATTTATTGTCATAATAAACAAATACAGTACTTATGTACTGTATGTTGAATGTATATATTCATCCGAGTTTTATTCATTTTTTTCTTAATGCGTTGCCAAAATGTATATGATCGAGAAAAATTATCGGGAATGATTGGAATTGAATCGGGAGCAAAAAAAAAAAGCAATCGGATCGGGAAATGTCGGGATCGGCAGATACTCAAACTAAAACGATCGGGATCGGATCGGGAGCAAAAAAACATGATCGGAACAACCCTACTTTAGGTGTAAATAATACAGCGAGGACAGCTACGGCTTTTAGTCCAGTGTGGCTTATCAATGAACAAATGCTGTTTTCGAGCCAAATTTGGTGGGTGGCTGCTCATAGTCAGGTGCGCCTTATAGTGCGAAAATTACCGTACTTTAATATTATTAATAAATAATGCAATTTCTGGGCAAATTGTGTGGTAACACGTTCATGCTGGTCGGTCTTTCTCTGTTCATTTTGGGTGACTCCATTACTTAATCATGGTGCAGCTGTTTGTTTTCTAACCATTTAATGCACACATTTTATGTCGGAGGGGGAAAAAAGTGTTTTCCTTGCAACCTTCAATGTTTTGGGCAAAATGGAAATCCTGTGAATTCTGGGAATGTTTAAAAGTTGGAAATGTGAGAATCAGTCAAAGTGCGTAGGATGTGCAGTGTGTTAAAAAAGTAGACAGGGAAAAAATGAATTTTGTATGTGATTAACTATGCTTTGCACTGTATCGCCACAACTATGAGTACTGCTATGAATGCTCATCATTAGTGCCAATGACAGTGCTGGATGTCCAATCCATTTAGACTTGGAGGGGCGAATGAAGTCAATGACAGCAGTTAACATGAAGGTGGCCCTTAAAATGATCCAAAATTAATAGCAAGTGACCAGAAATATGCAGATTGTGTTGATGCATGAATTTCCCATGGCATTTGCATGCGTTGCTGTTTGAGCAGCTGCAGATTTCCCTGAATTCTATATGTCCAAACGCTTATGTTCTCCTATGGTGTGAGCCTACGTGGCCTTGCATCTTGCTGCTCTCCTCCAATGGGGATGGGCGCACGTATGTATAAAAAGCCAACCTTGGTCCCTAGGAGACATGATGCAGCCATGGCTTTCCTGTGGATCCTCTCGTGCCTCGCCTTCGTCAGCGCCGCCTACGGTAAGTCGGCTTTAGTTAGTTGGCCCCTGCCGATAGTGGACAGCGTTTGTAATGGTAATGTTCGTTTTTAGGTTGCGGCTCTCCCGCCATCCCTCCTGTGATCACGGGGTACTCCCGTATCGTCAACGGTGAGGAGGCCGTGCCGCACTCCTGGCCCTGGCAGGTGTCGCTGCAGGTACGCTCACTCGCTCGCATATAAAGCTCATATGTGCACCCGTGAACGCCACTTTGTCTATATGGACCCAGGACTACACGGGTTTCCACTTCTGTGGTGGTTCCCTGGTCAACGAGAACTGGGTGGTGACAGCAGCCCACTGCAGTGTCAGGTAAGCCGACCCGATCAAAGACTGGGCAATGGAAACGAGACGATGTCGCTATGTGCGTTCGCAGGACTTCTCATCGCGTGGTTCTGGGCGAGCACGATCACTCATCTACAGCTGAGGACATCCAGGTCATGAAGATCAGCAAGGTTAGAGCGATACTCCTTTTAACTGGTTAGGTAGCGCAGCTATAGGTGTTGATTACCGTCCCACCCCTGGCAGGTGTTCAAGCACCCCCGCTACAACGGCTTCACCATCAACAATGACATCCTGCTCATCAAGTTGGCCAGCCCAGCCAAGATGAACATGAATGTGTCGCCCGTCTGCGTGGCCGAGTCTGGAGATGACTTCCCCGGAGGCACCAAGTGCGTCACCACCGGCTGGGGACTGACCCAGCACAACGGTAAGTAAATAGAGCAGGGCAGCCTGGTGGCAGGTACCTAAGCCCTAGACTGTTGTTGCGTTTCAGCCCCCAGCACGCCGGACCTCCTCCAGCAGGCCTCCCTGCCACTCCTGACCAATGAGCAGTGCCGTAGATTCTGGGGCAACAGGATCAGCAACCTGATGATCTGCGCCGGAGCCTCCGGAGCTTCATCCTGCATGGTGGGCACAGCCTCGTTTTCCACTTCTGATCGACTACTACACAAGTCTGCAATACTAAGTCTTTGCTAAGAAGGCTCTAACATAGACTTCACTACCAGTAGACGGGACACGGGGCTCTGGGCCCATCCGTAGGGGGCCTATTTTCAAAAACTTAAAATTCAAATATTTTCAAAACCAAAGCCGCTAGAGACCTAAGACCAAAACAGGCACCTCCCTCAGGCATATAGAAGTCTCCATGAGCAACAACAACAAAAAAATTCAAAGCCGTTCCCTAATCAAATTAATGAATTTTATACAAATATCACAAAACTTAAAATGGCTATAAAATTCTCAAATTCGCACAAAAATATCCAAGTGGAGAGATAGTCATTTATATTTTCAGGATCAAAAGCAATACCAGATAGCAGACCGACGTTGAAAAGATGTTGGATCAACATTCCACTGTCGATCTTATATTGTTGAATCAGCGTCACTTTTGCACCCTCAATTAATGTTGTTTCAACTGTGAAATCCTTACAAAACCCTAAACGTCATTTCGATGATTAATAATATTGGAACAACTTTGAATCTATGTTATGTTTTTGACCAAAACGCCCGCTCATCCATAATTCAATGACTTTTCAATCATATTTCCCGGTCAATCGTAGATCAACTTTTTGTCAACATTAGTTCATCAACTCTAAAACAATGTTCACCCAACCATCGCCTGACATACCATAGAACAACGTTGTTTCAACGTCACTTGACGTCGAAAATTTTCAATGTCAACCATACTGATGATTTAGATGGAATATCAATGTTTTTTCAATGTCGGTCTGCTATCTGGGTTATTGCCCAAAATAGCAACTTACTTTTTTCTACTTAGTGCAAGTTTTCAGCAGCTAATAAATCACTCAATTTTCAAATCGGAAATGTAAGACTTGAGGAAAGCATGGAGAATCATCTTCATTTTACTCAACAAAAGCAAAATTTGCATTTTTTTATATGCAATAACAACATATTTAGGTCGAAATCCGATGTTTCTATTGCTTCAGCACGTCTTGCCGGCCATCTGGCCCTCATCGTCTTTAGATTGAAATGTTACATAAAATACGTAACGGCCCCCCAAAATTTTGTATGGACACAGAAATATCTTAACTACTAGTTTTTTGCCCAAAACACAGGCAGCTTGCCAAAAATTACATGATCATTTGAACGCAAAGTTACGCTATTGTGTATGGATACAACAAAATCCAACATGGCAGCCATCACAAAACAGAGCTTTTTAAGTTAATAATTCTTGTAAATAAGTGCATAAATCCCTGAATTTCTATAGATATGAACGAAAAACAGTCTAGATTCTTTGTTAAAAGCAAAACAAAAAACAAAAAAAACGGGCAGTTATTCATTTTACGTAAATATTTCAAGCTAAAATTACGCTATTGTGTAATCCAACGTGGCAGCAGTCACAAAACAGCTTTTTAAGCTGAATATTCTTGTAAATACTTGTAGATTCTTGGCTAAAAGCAAAAAAAGTCACAAAAATTGATCAATCAAAAAATTATAATTTATTTTACGTAAATATTTCAAGCTAAAGTTTCACAAATTATTTCCATTCATTTCATTTTTTTCCACAACGTTTCAAAGTGCATGCAAGGGGATATTTTATATAATAATTACCTCGAATCCTCGACCAAATCACTCTTGAGACACTCCTGCCTGCATGTATGCAGTAAAACATTGTCCGTTTTCCACCTAAATCCGGCTTTTGAACGCTCTGCGTGAGTTGGCCCCCAACGGGAAGCCGTGGCGCAATGTTTGTGGGAGCTGTTACGTCAACTAATGAAGTCTATGCTTGAATATAAAGTCATTAGTATAATGGCTTGATGGGACAGTGCTTGACTCATTGGCTGCCACTGACGGCACAAGATGTCCAATCCATTTGAAGTAGGAGGGCTAGCACCGAATTAAGTGATTCCTGATTCGAGGACAGTCACAACGACTTGGGTCTTGGGTCGTTTCTCCTGCCTAACAGTAGAATTTTGAGTCCTCGTTGGGTCCTGTTTTTTGTTGTACACAATCTTCATCTGTGGTTGCAGGGCGACTCCGGCGGCCCCCTGGTCTGCCAGAAAGCCGGCGCCTGGACCCTGGTCGGCATTGTGTCCTGGGGCAGCGGAACGTGCACACCCACCATGCCCGGTGTCTACGCCCGTGTCACCGAGCTGCGCGCCTGGATGGACCAGACCATTGCCGCCAACTAAACGCAAAGTTCCATTTTATGTTCAATAAAACCTTTGAACCACTTCAATCCCAAAGACTCATTCGTAATGTGTGGTGTTATTGCATTGGTGTCAAACACGCGGCCGGGGGGGGGGGGGGGGGGGCAAATCTGGCACAGCACAACAATCGGCACGGTCTCCCAAAGTCAACTGTGTGCGTCGACTTCATGTTTCTATGGAAGTCAATCTGTGCCACTGGAGTATGAATTAAATTTTGTTCTGCTGTTTGGTTTAGAATCTTATTAGGACACCCCATGAAATATTCAGTTCTTTATTAAGAAATGTTCACATATCAATGTCTGATCTTGTTTTTATTTATCTCTGGAAAAGAAAGTGATTTAATTGCAGGTAAACAACAAAAATTAACATTGTTTTACTCATTAAACTAAATATACAGTATCAACAAAAATGCATATTCTAACTGAGGAAAAAGTTAGGACACCCTACCACCTGATAGCTAGTGTTACCCCCTTTGTCTGCAATAACTTTAGTGAGACGCTTTTTGTCGCCATCTAACAGTCTTTGACATCGGTCTGAAGAAAGTTTGCCCCACTCCTCAACGCAGAATACTTTCAGCTGTGAGGTGTTTGAAGGGTTTCTTGCATGTACAGCCCGTTTCAGGTCACCCCACAGCATCTTAATGGGATTAAGATCTAAGCTTTTACTCGGCAATTCCATCTCCTTTTCAACCAGTCCTTAGTGGATTTACTAGTATGTTTTGGGTTATTGTCATGTTGCAGGGTCCGGTTTCGCTTCAGCTTTATTCTTTTCAAAGATGATCTCACATGTTCTTCAACCACCCTCTGATACAAGATATAATTCATGGTGGATTCTGTGATGGTGAGTTGGCCAGGTTCTGATGCAGCAAAGCATCCCCAAACCATGACACTTCCACCTCATGCTTCACAGTTGGTATGAGGTTCTTTTTCTGGAATGCTGAATTAGGTTCACGCCAAACATGTCCTCTGTTCTGGTGTCCAAATACAGTGCCTTGCAAAAGTATTCGGCCCCCTTGAACCTTGCAACCTTTCGCCACATTTCAGGCTTCAAACATAAAGATATAAAATTTTTATTTTTTGTCAAGAATCAACAACAAGTGGGACACAATCGTGAAGTGGAACAAAATTTATTGGATAATTTAAACTTTTTTAACAAATAAAAAACTGAAAAGTGGGGCGTGCAATATTATTCGGCCCCCTTGCGTTAATACTTTGTAGCGCCACCTTTTGCTCCAATTACAGCTGCAAGTCGCTTGGGGTATGTTTCTATCAGTTTTGCACATCGAGAGACTGACATTCTTGCCCATTCTTCCTTGCAAAACAGCTCGAGCTCAGTGAGGTTGGATGGAGAATGTTTGTGAACAGCAGTCTTCAGCTCTTTCCACAGATTCTCAATTGGATTCAGGTCTGGACTTTGACTTGGCCATTCTAACACCTGGATAAGTTTATTTTTGAATCATTCCATTGTAGATTTGGCTTTATGTTTTGGATCATTGTCCTGTTGGACAGATAAATCTCCGTCCCAGTCTCAGGTCTTGTGCAGATACCAACAGGTTTTCTTCCAGAATGTTCCTGTATTTGGCTGCATCCATCTTCCCGTCAATTTTAACCATCTTCCCTGTCCCTGCTGAAGAAAAGCAGGCCCAAACCATGATACTGCCACCACCATGTTTGACAGTGGGGATGGTGTGCTCAGGGTGATGAGCTGTGTTGCTTTTACGCCAAACATATCGTTTTGCATTGTGGCTAAAAAGTTCAATTTTGGTTTCATCTGACCAGAGCACCTTCTTCCACATGTTTGGTGTGTCTCCCAGGTGGCTTGTGGCAAACTTTAAACGAGACTTTTTATGGGTATCTTTGAGAAATGGCTTTCTTCTTGCCACTCTTCCATAAAGGCCAGATTTGTGCAGTGTACGACTGATTGTTGTCCTATGGACAGACTCTCCCACCTCAGCTGTAGATCTCTGCAGTTCATCCAGAGTGATCATGGGCCTCTTGGCTGCATCTCTGATCAGTTTTCTCCTTGTTTGAGAAGAAAGTTTGGAAGGACGGCCGGGTCTTGGTAGATTTGCAGTGGTCTGATGCTCCTTCCATTTCTATATGATGGCTTGCACAGTGCTCCTTGAGATGTTTAAAGCTTGGGAAATCTTTTTGTATCCAAATCCGGCTTTAAACTTCTCCACAACAGTATCTCGGAGCTGCCTGGTGTGTTCCTTGGTTTTCATAATGCTCTCTGCACTTTAAACAGAACCCTGAGACTATCACAGAGCAGGTGCATTTATACGGAGACTTGATTACACACAGGTGGATTCCATTTATCATCATCGGTCATTTAGGACAACATTGGATCATTCAGAGATCCTCACTGAACTTCTGGAGTGAGTTTGCTGCACTGAAAGTAAAGGGGCCGAATAATATTGCACGCCCCACTTTTCAGTTTTTTATTTGTTAAAAAAGTTTAAATTATCCAATAAATGTTGTTCCACTTCAAGGTTGTGTCCCACTTGTTGTTGATTCTTGACAAAAAAATTAAATTTCATATCTTTATGTTTGAAGCCTGAAATGTGGCAAAAGGTTGCAAGATTCAAGGGGGCCGAATACTTTTGCAAGGCACTGTAATTCAATATTAATTTTACAGTGGGGCAAATAAGTATTTAGTCAACCACCAATTGTGCAAGTTCTCCAATTTAAAAAGATTAGAGAGGCCTGTAATTGTCAACATGGGTAAACCTCTACCATGAAAGACAGAATGTGGAAAAAAAACTGAAAATTACATTGTTTGATTTTTAAATAATTTATTTCCAAATTAGAGTGGAAAATAAGTATTTGGTCACCTACAAACAAGCAAGATTTCTGGCTGTCAAAGAGGTCTAACTTCTTCTAACGAGGTTTAACGAGGCTCCACTCGTTCCCTCTATTAATGGCACCTGTTTTAACTCATTATCGGTATAAAAGACACCTGTCCACAACCTCAGTCAGTCATACTCCAAACGCCACTATGGCCAAGACCAAAGAGCTGTCGAAGGACACCAGAGACAAAATTGTAGACCTGCACCAGGCTTCGAAGACTGAATCTGCAATAGGTAAAACGCTTGGAGTAAAGAAATCAACTGTGGGAGCAATTATTAGAAAATGGAAGACATACAAGACCACTGATAATCTCCCTCGATCTGGGGCTCCATGCAAGAATCAAAATGATAACAAGAACGGTGAGCAAAAATTCCAGAACCACACGGGGGGACCTAGTAAATGACCTACAGAGAGCTGGGACCACAGTAACAAAGGCACACAGTAACACAATGCACCGCCAGGGACTCAAATCCTGCACTGCCAGTCGTGTCCCTCTGCTGAAGAAAGTACACGTCCAGACCTGTCTGCGTTTCGCTAGAGAGCATTTGGATAATCCAGAAGAGGACTGGGAGAATGTGTTATGGTCAGATGGAACCAAAATAGAACTTTTTGGTAGAAACACAGGTTCACGTGTTTGGAGGAAGAAGAATACTGAATTGCATCCGAAGAACACCATACCCACTGTGAAGCATGGGGGTGGATACATCATGCTTTGGGCTGTTTTTCTGCAAAGGGACCAGGACGACTGATCTGTGTAAAGGAAAGAATGAATGGGGCCATGTATTGAGAGATTTTGAGTAAAAATCTCCTTCCGTCAGCAAGGGCATTGAAGATGAGACGTGGCTGGGTCTTTCAGCATGACAATGATCATAAACACACAGCCAGGGCAACAAAGGAGTGGCTTCGTAAGAAGCATTTCAAGGTCCTGGAGTGGCCTGGCCTGTCTCCAGATCTCAACCCCATAGAAAATCTGTGGAGGGACTTAAAAGTCAGTGTTGTCCAACGACTGCCCCCCCAAAAAAATCAATGCTCTAGAGGAGATCTGCATGGAGGAATGGGCCAAAATACCAGCGACAGTGTGTGAAAAGCTTGTGAAGAGTTACAGAAAACGCTTGGCCTCCGTTATTGCCAACAAAGGGTACATAACAAAGTACTGAGATGAACTTTTGGTATTGACCAAATACTTATTTTCCACCATGCTTTGCCAATAAATTCTTTAAAAGTCAAACAATCTGATTTTCTGTTTTTTTTCCCACATTCTGTCTCTCATGGTTGAGGTTTACACATGTTGACAATTACAGGCCTCTCTAATATTTTCAAGTGGGAGAACTTGCACAATTAGTGGTTGACTAAATACTTATTTGACCCACTGTATCTGTCCAAAGAACATTATTCCAGAAGTCCTTTGTCTATATTCACTCTGGCAAACTTCAGTCTGGCTTTCATATTATTCTTGGAGAGCAAAGGTTTCCTCCTTGTATACCTCCCATGAAGGTTAAACTTGTGAAGTCTCTTTCTGATTGTAGGGGCATGCACTTTCACATCAACAGTAGCAAGAGCCTGCTGTAGGTCCGGTGATGACATTTTAAGGTTTTTGGAGGCTTCTTTTAGCATCTTGCGGTTTGCTCCCGGGTTGAACTTGCTTGGACGGCCAGACCTAGGCATGTTTGCGGTTGTTTTGAATGTCCACCACTTGTCGACTATTTTCCGGACAGTGGAATGGTTGATTTTATATTCTTTTGAGATCTTTTGAAAACCCTTACCAGACTCATCGAGCGTCTACAATCTTCTTTCTGAAGGCCTCAGACAGCTCCTTTGATGTCACCATGTTTTTTTTCTCTCACTTCAACAGTCAGGGGCACAACTAAATGTGAGGTTTAAATAAGTCAAGCCTCCTTCAAAACACTGGTTAATGGTGTTCTAATCATGTGCACCTCATGTGATACACGTGTGTGATTTTAGCCATTTTAAGTGGGATTGAATGTGGGGGTGTCCTAATTTATTCCTCAACAGAAAATGCAGATATTTAAAATTACATTTTATAGAAAGTTATTTAAAAAAAATCTTTTTTCCCAGTTTTGTTTAGTTATATAACTTGAATCTCTAAAGATTGTTAAAATTGATATTAAATATTAGAGCTGTCAAAATGATGGTGTTAACGGGCGGCAATTAATTGAATTAATCACGTTAAAATATTTGACGCAATTAACGCATATGCCCCGCTCAAACAGATTAAAATGACAGCACAGTGTCATGTGCACTTGTTACTTGTGTTTTTTTGGTGTTTTGTCGCCCTCTACTAGCGCAGGGGTGCGACGGATTTTATGGGTTTAAGCACCATGAGTAGAGATGTGCCGATCGATGGGTCCGATCACGTCATTTTCAAAGTATCGGAATCGGCAAAAAAATATCGGACATGCCCTTTTTTTCATATATATATATTTCTTAAATAAATCATTTTCTAATTGTATTTAACGTTACAGACAAAATATGTTACACTCATCTAGAGTGTTTCGTTTTGGCTTAAGGTAGGGTTATCAAATTTATCCCAATAATGGCGGTAATTAATTTTTTTAAAATTGTATCACGGTAAAATATGTAATGCAATTAATGCAATATGAGTAGAGTGAATTTTGGAAGCCTTTGGAGCCTTCTTTTAATTGACTAAAGCCTTACAATCCCTCTCCCTACGATTAGAGCTATCGTGGGAAGCAATGTGGGGAAGCAAGGTAGTAATTGATCTTTTTCTTAACACCCTATGTTATTTCCCAACGCAGAGAAGATATATCAATTGGTAGCCCTACGCACAGTCATGGTTCCACTTCCCATCATGCATTTGTGCATGGCTACAGTATCATTTACTGAAAGCTCAACAAATACACTAGATGGCAATATTTAGTCACAATATACAAAGTCGCATTTGTCCTTTACGAATTACAAGTCTTTCTATCCGTGGATCCCTCTCACAGAAAGAATGTTAATAATGTAAATGCCATCTTGAGGATTTATTGTCATAATAAACAAATACAGTACTTATGTGCTGTATGTTGAATGTATATGTTCGTCCGAGTTTTATTCATTTTTTTTCTTAATGCATTGCCAAAATGTATATTATCGGGAAAAATTATCGGGAATGATTGGAATTGAATCGGGAGCAAAAAAAAGCAATCGGATCGGGAAATATCGGGATCAGCAGATACTTAAACTAAAACGATCGAGATTGGATCGGGAGCAAAAAAACATGATCGGAACAACCCTAACCATGAGCATTGTGTAATTATTGACATCAACAATGGCGAGCAGTAGACTAGTTTATTTTTTGATTGAAAATTTTACAAATTTTATTAAAACGAAAACATTAAGAGGGGTTTTTAATGTAAAATTTCTATAACTTATACTAACATTTATCTTTAAAGAACTACAAGTCTTTCTATCCATGGATCGCTTAAACAGAATGTTAATGTTAATGCCATCTTGTTGATATGTTGTTATAATAAACAAATACAGTACTTATGTACAGTATGTTGAATGTATATATCTGTCTTATGTCTTATCTTTCCATTCCAACATCAATTTACAGAAAAATATGGCATATTTTATAGATGTTTGAATTGCGATTAATTACGATTAATTAATTTTTAAGCTGTGATTAACTCGATTAAAAATTTTAATCGTTTGACAGCCCTATTAAATATCCATATGATCAAATGCATTAGCGAACACACAGGCTTCCATAGAGTTGCTTAATTTTTTTCACATAACTGTAGGTTTCGATGGCATTTGCTATTTGAGCACCTGCAGATTTCCCTGAATTCCATGTGTTCAAACTCTCACGTTCTCCGATGGCGTGCGCCTGCGTGGCTACACCCCTTGCTGCTCTCCTCCAATGGGGTACGGGCGCGCTTTTGTATAAAACGCCAGCCTGTGTCCCCAGGAGACATGATGTAGCCATGGCCTTCCTGTGGATCCTCTCGTGCCTCGCCTTCGTCGGTGCCGCCTACGGTAAGTCTGTGTTAGTCAGCCCGTGCGAATAGCAGGGGCCGTTTGTAATGTTTGTAATCTTTTTTAGGTTGCGGCTCCCCCGCCATCTCTCCCGTGATCACGGGTTACTCTCGCATCGTCAACGGTGAGGAAGCCGTGCCACACTCCTGGCCCTGGCAGGTGTCTCTGCAGGTACGCTCACTCGCTCATGTATAATTGTGTACGTGTACCTGTGAACGTCATTTTCTCCATCTGGACCTAGGACTATACAGGTTTCCACTTTTGCGGTGGCTCCCTGATCAACGAGAACTGGGTGGTGACGGCCGCCCACTGCAACGTCAGGTAAGTCGACAAGATCAAAGACGGGACGACAGGAACGAAACTATGTCGCTCGCAGGACTTCCCACCGTGTCGTTCTGGGCGAGCATGACCGTTCGTCTACCGCTGAGGACATCCAGGTCATGAGGGTCGGCAGGGTAAGAGCGATACTCCTTTCGTGTGGTTAGTTAGCAAGGTTACAGGCGTTGACTCCTGACCCGCCCACGGCAGGTGTTCAAGCACCCCCGCTACAACGGCTTCACCATCAACAACGACATTCTGCTCATCAAGTTGGCCAGCCCGGCCCAAATGAACATGCGCGTATCACCCGTCTGCGTGGCAGAGTCTGGAGACAACTTCCCTGGAAGCATGAAGTGCGTCACCACTGGCTGGGGACTGACCCGTCACAACGGTAAGTTAACAGAGCCTGGGCGGTCGAGTGGCAGGTACCTAAGCCCTAGTCTGTTTTTGCGTTTCAGCCCCCGACACGCCGTCCCTCCTCCAGCAGGCCTCCCTGCCTCTCCTGTCCAATGAGCAGTGCCGTAGATTCTGGGGCAACAAGATCAGCAGCCTGATGATCTGTGCTGGAGCCTCTGGAGCTTCATCCTGCATGGTGGGCATGGTTTAGTTTTCCACTTTCAACAGACTACTACACAAGTCTGCTGCACTAAGTCTTCATTAAGAAGGCTTTACTCCCAGTTTTCTATCTCGTGTTGCCCTGATACCACTTTTTGGCTCCTCAGCGATTCCTGTAGAATTTGAAGACCTAGTCAGGTCTCGTTTTTTATCGTTCAGTCTTTATCTGTGGTTGCAGGGTGACTCTGGCGGCCCCCTGGTCTGCCAGAAGGCTGGCGCTTGGACCCTGGTGGGCATTGTGTCCTGGGGCAGCGGAACCTGCACACCCACCATGCCCGGTGTCTACGCCCGCGTCACCGAGCTGCGCGCCTGGATGGACCAGACCATCGCCGCCAACTAAACTCAAATCTTCACTTCATGTTCAATAAAATCTTTGAACCACTTCAATCTCGTTCGTAACATGTTGTTAGCACATGATGTTGGAAAAGAGGCGCCCCGGGGGCCAGATCCGGAATCCCACCATCGTTTAGTGTTGCCAGTCAGTCAGCCTTGTGCATCGACTTCGTGTTTGTATGGAAGTCAATTTGTGCCAGCAGTGTTTGAATTTAATGAGTTTTGTTGATTGTTTTTGAATTTTGTTTGACTTTTTATCGAATGAATTTTGAGAGAATTTGTTCGACAGAATTTGAAGGATGAAAAAAATTAACTCAAACTACAGTGGCACAGACTTACTTCAATATTGTGGCCGAATTTTGGGGGGGGGGAAAAATCAGCGTTAAAGTTCTAATCCAAACTTAAAGTGCGTACGACACGAGAAAAAAAAAAGTCCTAAATAAGATTATTATGTGAATTAGAATCATATTTTGAGACGATTCGACTATATACAACAATTTAGCAAAGCAATTTGTGCCAGCAGTGTTTTAATTTAATGAGTTTTGTTGATTGTTTTTGAATTTTGTTTGACTTTTTATCGAATGAATTTTGAGAGAATTTGTTCGACAGAATTTGAAGGTTGAAAAAAATTAACTCAAACTAAAGTGGCACAGACTTACTTCTATATTGTGGCCGAATTTTTTGGGGGAAAAAAATCAGCGTTAAAGTTCTAATCCAAACTTAAAGTGCGTACGACACGAGAAAAAAAAGTCCTAAATAAGATTATTATGTGAATTAGAATCATATTTTGAGACGATTCGACTATATACAACAATTTAGCAAAGCAATTTGTGCCAGCAGTGTTTTAATTTAATGAGTTTTGTTGATTGTTTTTGAATTTTGTTTGACTTTTTATCGAATGAATTTTGAGAGAATTTGTTCGACAGAATTTGAAGGTTGAAAAAAATTAACTCAAACTAAAGTGGCACAGACTTACTTCTATATTGTGGCCGAATTTTTTTGGGGAAAAAAATCAGCGTTAAAGTTCTAATCCAAACTTAAAGTGCGTACGACACGAGAAAAAAAAGTCCTAAATAAGATTATTATGTGAATTAGAATCATATTTTGAGACGATTCGACTATATACAACAATTTAGCAAAGCGCAGATGACGAGAAATTAGTCTTTTAATCTGCCGGTTAGCCACGCCTACCATTATAGGGCTCTAGGGTCCCCAACTGGTGGGTGATGTCAGCGGACTCACGATTTCATCTGATTTAGTATGCAGCCCATTGAGTGGGAATTATTCCCAACGACGAAAAGATGACGAAGAATGCCGCAAAATGTCATTGTTTCAGTCTCTCTACTCCAATATTTTTACAGAATATTCTTTTTATCCAAGTATTTTCCCCAATAGCTAAATAAATGGCTGGAGAAGGACGAGTCAGCCCATTGAGGGGGAATTATTCAGAACGAGGAAAACGTGACGAAGAGAGCCACAAAATGTCATTGTTTCAGTCTCTCTACTCCAATATTTTTACAGAATATTCTTTTTATATCCAAGTATTTTTCCCCAATAGCTTAATAAATGGCAGTCATGACAAATAACAGTCTTGTGCTGAATGGAATATGAAATAATAAAAATGCATTTATTCAAGACGACATGGCAAAATTACTCCATAATGGTCAAAACTGTCGACTTCACCTGTACTGTTGCACCTCCCGAACGTTATTTTATGCCACCTAAATCAGGTTTATGTCATTTCCCTACCCCGGGGTCGGAGAATGTAAACAAACCAAGAGGCGTGACAGCTAGCCGACACGCTAACCCGAACCGAGTGATGTTTCAACGTCTTCGAAGCGGAAAATCACACATAAATCTCCCGGATTATTTCACATGACGACTGGGTTGTCGATTGTCTTCGCCGATCGGCAAACTGCCCGGCGGAGAGCAATTTACAGCTCGTTCCCCTGCTAATACGGACAAGAGAGCTTGCCGAGTAAGCAGCTGGACAATGACCGCTGAACATTTACACGTCAATCCATGATCAAACGTAAGTAGTCCTTTATTTAAAGAAAGTTTGTAGTGTTTACTTTGTAATCGCAGCTATTTTTAACTCAAAGTTGCAATTTCTGATTGGTCGGAAATTTTGACAGAACACCGGGCACATGAGCACAATAAGTCGAATAAAGTGCTCTCCCGGTGGGTGGATGTGCGACAAGCCATTGGTGTTGTGCCGAAAAAGCCTCCCCGCATGCATGTCAGCCACAAAATGCAAGCCACCTACAGATTAAAATGATCCCAGTATTTGACATAATACAAAACATGATGTTTACTCACTTCCTCGTAAGTCCCATGGTCCCACAGTAGTAGGGCTTGTTTTGGCCAATATCCACCGATGAATGGGAACCTTTTGAAACCCCAAAAAGGTGCACACGCCTCTCCCTCATAGAGCAAGATTTTTCTGCAGCCGTTTGGCTGGCGTGATGCGAAAAATAAACTTATTAATCCGCAAAATCAGCTCAATCAGTCCTTCTTATACAACAGTACGGCTGTATAGTGAAGAGGACTCCTTCCTCCGTACACGTCACAGCGCCCTCTTTCTCAACTCGAGACTGTTGCCGGAAGTCACTCATTTTCATGGCGCGGGATTAAAAAAAACTAAATAAATATAGCGATCGCTTCAACACACATCCAAGCGGTCCATTTCATTTAGGAGCATAAAATACGGTATTATGAAATAAACATGCTTTTTCGTGTCACATGCACTTTAAGGGTGCAAAAATTTATATTCCTAGCCTTATGAAGTCAGTCACTTGTATGTTTGGTTACATACAGTGGGGCGAATAAGTATTTAGTCAACCACTAATTTTGCAAGTTCTCCCACTTGAAAATATTACAGAGGCCTGTAATTGTCAACATGGGTAAACCTCAACCATGAGAGACAGAATCTGGGGAAAAAAAAGAAAATCACAATCAATACTTTGTTATGTACCCTTTGTTGGCATTAACGGAGGCTAAACATTTACTGTAACTCTTCACAAGCTTTTCACACACTGTTGCTGGTATTTTGGCCCATTCCTCCATGCAGATCTCCTCTAGAGCAGGGGTCCCCAACGACCGGGCCGCGGACCGGTACCGGCCCGTGGCGCATTTGGTACCGGGCCGCCCAGAAATAATAAATAATTTATTAACGACTGCATTCTGGCCTGTGCCGTTTAACACACCAATATCCCTGTCTACTCTAGATATACAACTACAGGATAGGTGTTCGTCATAGAAATGCATTGATTGGGCTGTTAGCACTAAATCTCTTTTGTATATCTATGCGCGCTTGGACTCGATAATAACGTATGACGTAGGTCGTCGCCAATCATATTTCTTCCCGGAAATAATTAGCCCCCGGCCCACACTAGAGTGACTGAATAACAGACATCTTTGGACAGACATTTTACGGGGAAAAGGGAACCTGACGAGCCAGAAGATGTCCGACAACGTTGAAGAAAAACAAAATTTATGCTACTTCCCAATCACTAAAAACCCACGAACTGTGAAGGAGTGAATTCGTGACCCGTATGTGAATAAACAGAGTTATTCGAGCGTGTCTGTGGAACAGGAATATCAGCTTGTAGAGATCGCAAATCACAGCGACTTAAACGTACATTTGAGACAACAACTCTACCGAAGTTCTGGATTAAAGTCATTTCGGAATATCCTGACATCGCTAGGGGTGCGCTGAAAACTGTGCTACAATTTCCAACATTGTGTATTTGTGATGCTAGCTTTCTCACTCTCCCATCTCGGGACCATCTCGTCTCAACGAAACAAACACAGGCCTCCCACTGATTCAGCGGGTGAGTTGTATTTTTTTTCCCTGCACTTAACACGACGGGGCTAAAAACAAATGCTGTTTTATATTTGCTGTATTTTTCTGCCACACATTGCCGGTGTTCTGACAAAGTTGGCATGGGTGTAACGTTAAAAAGGACCGCGAATGCAGCGATTCCAAAGTACACACTACAAACTTTCTTTAAAGAAAGGAATATTAACTTACGTTTGCCATGTCAGGTGCACACAACAACTGCACGTAGCCCTCTCACTTAACGACTTCGCCGTGTCGTTAAGCATTAATTTACGCCACTTCCGTTTTGCACATGTATGTTTATGATGTAAATAGTTTTTTTAGCACCATTGGCTAACATTGAGAGTCCAACTGAATACAAAAGAGGGCTTTTTTTTCACCGCCACAAAAGCTTTGGGAGCAAAATTTTATAAGGTAGCAAAGTTTGACAGGACACCGGTCCGTGAAAAAAAAAGACCCAAATCACACCGGTCCGTGGTGCAAAAAAGTTTGGGGACCCCTGCTCTAGAGCAGTGATGTTTTGGGGCTGTTGTTGGGCAACACGGACTTTCAACTCCCTCCACAGATTTTCTATGGGGTTGGGATCACGAGACTGGCTAGGCCACTCCAGGACCTTAAAATGCTGCTTACGAAGCCACTCCTTTGTTGCCCTGGCTGTGTGTTTGGGATCATTGTCATGCTGAAAGACCCAGCCACGTCTCATCTTCAATGCCCTTGTTGATGGAAGGAGATTTTCACTCAAAATCTCTCGATACATGGCCCCATTCATTCTTTCCTTTACACAGATCAGTCGTCCTGGTCCCTTTGCAGAAAACCAGCCCCAAAGCATGATGTTTCCACCCCCATGCTTCACAGTGGGTATCGTGTTCTTCCGATGCAATTCAAGTATTCTTTCTCCTCCAAACACGAGAACCTGTGTTTCTACCAAAAAGTTCTATTTTGGTTTCATCTGACCATAACACATTCTCCCAGTCCTCTTCTGGAGCATCCAAATGCTCTCTAGCGAACCGCAGACGGGCCTGGACGTGTACTGGCTTCAGCAGGGGGACACGTCTGGCAGTGCAGGATTTGAGTCCCTGGTGGCGCATTGTGTTACTGATAGTAGCCTTTGTTACTGTGGTCCCAGCTCTCTGTTGGTCCTTCAATGGGTCACCCCGTGTGATTCTGGGATTTTTGCTCACCGTTTTTGTTATCATTTTGACGCCACGGGGTGAGATCTTGCATGGAGACCCAGATCGAGGGAGATTATCAATGGTCTTGTATGTCTTCCATTTTCTAATAATTGCTCCCACAGTTGATTTCTTTACACCAAGCGTTTTACCTATTGCAGATTCAGTCTTCCCAGTCTGGTGCAGGTCTACAATTTTGTCTCTGGTGTCTTTCGACAGCTCTTTGGTCTTGGCCATAGTGGAGTTTGGAGTGTGACTGACTGAGGTTGTGGACAGGTGTCTTTTATACCGATAATGAGTTAAAACAGGTGCCATTAATACAGGTAACGAGTGGAGCCTAGTTAGACCTCGTTAGAAGTTAGACCTCTTTGACAGCCAGAAGTCTTGCTTGTTTGTAGGTGACCAAATACTTATTTTGCACTCTAATTTAGAAATAAATTATTTAACAATCAAACAATGTGATTTTCAGTTTTTTTCCCCCACATTCTGTCACTCATGGTTGAGGTTTACCCATGTTGACAATTACAGGCCTCTCTAATATTTTCAAGTTGGAGAACTTGCACAATTACTGGTTGACTAAATACTTATTTGCCCCACTGTATTCCTAACCTTATGAAGGCAGTCACTGGTATGTTTGGTTACATACGATGGCCTAAACCAATTATAGTAAATATGAATAGAATATGACATAGGGGTGTCCATATGTGCACTTGGCACCAGGACACCCTAGGCCGCAGTTTGATGATCAACTTTGTAGTTGTGTCATCGGATTTCCGGCCGCATGTTTTGGACACTCGGGTGAAGAGTGGGGCGAAGCTGTCAACTGATCACCACTTGGCGGTTTGTTGGCTCCGATGGCAGGGGAAGATGCTGGCCAGACCTGGCGGGCTCAAACGCATTGTGAGGATCTGCTGGGAATGTCTGGAAGAATCCCCTGTCATAAAGAGCTTCAGCACCCAACTCAGGCAGAACTTCTCTGCCCCTTTGGCAGCAATCACTTCAACCAGACGCTTCTTGTAGCTGCAGATCAGTCCGGCCATTGATGAGGACTAATCTTGGCCCATTCTTTCCAACAAAACCGCTGTAGTTCAGCCAGATTCCTGGGATGTCTGGCATGAATCACTGTCTTTAGGTCATGCCACAGCATCTCAATTGGGTTCAAGTCAGGACTTTGACTTGGCCACTCCCGAACGTGTATTTTGTTCTTCTGAAACCATTCTGAAGTTGATTTATTTCTGTGTTTTGGATCATTGTCTTGTTGCAGCATCCATCCTCTTTCTCAGGTTTTCCTGGAAAATATCCTGATAAACTTTTGAATTCATTCTTCCGTTAATGACTGCAGGTTGTCCAGGCCCTGAGGCAGAAACAGCCCCAAATCATGACGCTCCCTCCACCATGCTTCACGGTGGGGATGATGTGTTGATGTTGTTCAATTTTTCCTCCACACATGACGGGTTTCATCAGTCCACAAAATATTTTGCCAAAAATTCTGCAGCGTGTCCAAGTGCGTTTTTGCGAATATTAAATAAGCAACAATGTTTTTTTTAGACAGCAGTGGCTTCTTTCGTGGAGTCCTCCTATGAACAACATTTTTGGCCATAGTTTTACATATAGTTGATGTCTGCGCAGAGATATTGGACTGTGCCAGTGATTTCTGTAAGTCTTTAGCAAACACTCTAGGAATCATTTTTCCTTTCTGGGTATTCTGCGCTGAACTCTTGGCATCATTTTTGGTGGACGGCCACTCCTTAAGAGAGAAGCAACGTTGCCAAACTTTCGCCATTTGTAGACTTCTCTGACTGTTGATTGATGAACATCCAGACTAGTGCTGCAACGATTAATCAATAAACTCGAGCAATCGATTAGAAAAAAAAGATTCAAATTAAATTTTGCTGCTTCGAGTATTTGTTTCATTAAAGTGGGGGTGTAATGGTTTATTTTGAAAGTGTTTGCATTTAGTTTTACTGAATTGAGTGGATACACTGCCCTTTTGTCTGCCTCATTTCACATGGGTGAATCCATCTGCTCCCTGTTAAGACCAACATTAGCTTTTGTTTGAGCTAATGTTTTTTTTAATGCATTTGTAATTTAGTTTATAGGTATATTTACCTATTCTTTGTGGGAATATGTGTCTAAAACATTTGTGATGAGCATTGTAAAAAAAAAAAAAAGTTAGCATTTAAGAGCATTTAAGCTAGCGGACGTTTGCTATGCAAGTTAGCCAGCTGTTTTGTTGTACATAGATCCTCATTTATTTACTTTTTTTATACTGTCAGCGGGTGAACTCAGGTATTTTAATTTTTCATGTTCCTGATCAGATTACTCGATTATTTCGACTAACTAGTTCATCGATTAATTGACTACTAAAATAATCGATAGCTGCAGCTCTAATCCAGACTTTTACAGATGGTTTTGTATCCTTTCCCAGCTTTATACAAATAAAAATTCTTTCATACAGGTCTTTTGACCAAACCATGATGCACATCCAGCAAATGCTTCTCATCAAGGCCATTTTTACCAGGTCTGTGTTTTATAGTGGGCAGGGCAGCTTTAAACCACTTATCAGTGATTGGGCACACACCTGGCTTAAATTGTTTGGTTTCAATTGGTTTCAATTGGTCTTGTCCTTAGGCAGAGGGTTCACTTACTTATTTTTCCCCCTTTTGTCATTGTTTGCATGCTATCCTCATATAAAATATGAAAACCTAAAAAATGCTTGGGTGGTTTTAGTTAAAGAAAACACTGTTTTTACATCTGTGTGACTTTGACAAAGATCAGATCACATTTGATGGGGTTTTTATGCAGAAATGTGAGAAATTACAAAAGATTCCGATACTTTTTCATAACACTGTATTGTTTTTTTCTCCTTGTCCACTCTTTGGTGGGCCACACACAGCTCACACACCTTGGCCGATTCACACTGTTCCAACTTGGAAATGTTCCAAAATTAACACAACGCAGGCTCTTTTTGGATTTTGCCACTAATGTTTTTCTTTTTTAAAGGTTTTCTTTTTTTTTTTGACAAAAAGCCCCATTCATTCATGTACAAAATTTCAAATTTGAAAATGGCACTGTCCCAGTCTTTGTTAAATTTACACAATTCACACATAAAAAAATTCATAGTAGCACAAATATTATCAGCCAGTTTTAATGGAAAAACATAGAATTCCGTCAAAATTTGACAGACTTCTTCATACATTTTAAATGGCTCCATTCATTTCCAACGGCACATTCAACTACCATTTTTTTTTTTGTTTCTTTCGACATTATCTTTGTTCATTTGATCATTTTGTGACTTTGTACCCACTACAAAATTCTTAAAAACAATCGTATTCCGATTCTTCTTAAACTGTTGCGTAGTTTGAAACAGCTTTTTTATCTTTTGACAATATCCTTGTACAACTTATTTTGTTATTTTGTAGCCCATAAAGAAAATACCTTAAAAATCTTTTTCACCCGATTCCGATCTTATAAAAATGAGGTAATCGGGCACAATTTCTGATCACGTGATCAGATTGGGGACATCCTTAGTTAAAATCAGTTCATTCAAATTATGCAGTAAACCACACAGATGGACAGTTGCACACGGTGTAATGAAAATTTATTTTGACAACATGTCAAATTATTTTTCAATAATGGTAGAAACATGAACAAATTACACATACAACAAATTATGGTTAATAAAAAATATTGGCTAATCATTCTTTTACAGTATGTACATAAGTAAATACAGAGAGAAGTGAAGGCAATTTTATTCCAAGGGGGGTAAAAAAAAAAAACATTCGTCAAGCAGACAGGCACAGACTGGATTCCCATAAAAATATTTGCTTGCGTCAAGACTTCAGATGACTTTTTCATTCGTCAATTCGATAGAACCATGTTTTGGTATTTACAGTAGATAAAAAAAAAAGTATTTGAAAATGTAGGACAGCTGAAGATGAAGAAAATAATTACTAAATACCATCTTGTCTAGAATCATCTAATAAAAATCCTCACTTCTAAACAACTTGTCTTGAGCACTTTACTGGAGTAGCATAATACAGTTATACTCCTACAAAATAGGTTTGAGGTCAGTATCATTACCGCAATTTCGGGGGGGAAAAAAAAAAGAATTTAAGTGCGCCTCACAGTCCGTAAAATACTAGAGGTCGACCGATATATCGAGCCGATTTGCAAGTAAAACGCAGATATATCAGAATTATTCCTTGGCATTTGAGTACTAACCAGGCCCAACCCTGCTAAGCTTAACAGATCAGGCATTTTCAGGGTAGGATGGCTATAAGGGATAGCCGAGGTACCCATGGAAGCAAGCTGCAGCCGATGACTGACTTAATAGCAACTAGTTGAAATTGACCATTTGTGACGTAGGTTACAGTTTTGACTTTGTTGTATATTGTCTTGTTTTTACTGCTCTTTACCCGTTATGTACTTTTTGTTTTACTTGGTTGCGTATGGGCATACTTTAAAGTGCCTGTGACAGCACAAAAAAAAATCTTAAATAGCATTATTATGTGAATTAGAATCATATTTTGAGACGATTCCACGATATACAGTGGGGCAAATAAGTATTTAGTCAACCACCAATTGTGCAAGTTCTCCTACTTGAAAAGATTAGAGAGGCCTTTAATTGCCAACGTGGGTAACCCTCAACCATGACAGACCGAAAGTGGAAAAAAAAAACAGAAAATCACATTGTTTGATTTTTAAAGAATTTATTTCCAAATTAGAGTGGAAAATAAGTATTTGGTCACCTACAAACAAGCAAGATTTCTGGCTGTCAAACAGGTCTAACTTCTTCTCACGAGGTCTAATGAGGCTCCACTCGTTACCTGTATTAATGGCACCTGTTTTAACTCATTATCGGTATAAAATACACCTGTCCACAAACTCAGTCAGTCACACACCAAAGTCCACTATGGCCAAGATCAAAGAGCTGTCGAAGGACACCAGAGACAAAATTGTAGACCTGCACCAGGCTGGGAAGCCTGAATCTACAATAGGTAAAATGCTTGGTGTAAAGAAATCAACTCTGGGAGCAATTATTAGAAAATGGAAGACATACAAGACCACTGATAATCTCCCTCGATCTGGGGCTCCATGCAAGAATCCAAATGATAACAAGAACGGTGAGCAAAAATCCCAGAATCACACGGGGAGACCTAGTGAATGACCTACAGAGAGCTGGGGCCACAGTAACAAAGGCTACTGCCAGTAACACAATGCGCTGCCAGGGACTCAAATCCCGCACTGCCAGAAGTGTCCCCCTGCTAAAGAAAGTACACGTCCAGGCCCGTCTGCGGTTCGCTAGAGAGAATTTGGATGATCCAGAAGAGGACTGGGAGAATGTGTTATGGTCAGATGAAACCAAAAATAGAACTTTTTGGTGGAAACACAGGTTCTTGTGTTTGGAGGAGAAAGAATACTGAATTGCATCCGAAGAAAACCATACCTACTGTGAAGCATGGGGGTGGAAACATCATGCTTTGGGGCCGCTTTTCTGCAAAGGGACCAGGACGACTGATCTGTGTAAAGGACAGAATGAATGGGGCCATGTATCAAGAGATTTGGAGTGAAAATCTCCTTCCATCAGCAAGGGCATTGAAGATGAGACATGGCTGGGTCTTTCAGCATGACAATGATCCCAAACACACAACCAGGGCAACAGAGGAGTGGCTTCGTAAGAAGCATTTCAAGGTCCTGGAGTGGCCTAGCCAGTCTCCAGATTTCAACCCCATAGAAAATCTGTGGAGGGAGTTAAAAGTCCGTGTTACCCAACGAAAGCCCCAAAACATCACTGCTCTAGAGGAGATCTGCATGGAGGAACGGGCCAAAATACCAGCAACAGTGTGTGAAAAGCTTGTGAAGAGTTACAGAAAACGTTTGGCCTCTGTTATTGCCAACAAAGGGTACATAACAAAGTATCAAGATGAACTTTTGGTATTGAGCAAATACTTATTTTCCACCATGATTTGGTAATAAAGTCTTTAAATATCAAACAATGTGATTTTCTGTTTTTTTTTTTCGACATTCTGTCCCTCAATGCTGAGGTTTACCCATGTTGACAATTACAGGCCTCTCTAATATTTTCAAATGGGACAACTTGCACAATTAGTGGTTGACTAAATACTTACTTGCCCCACTGTACATCAATATCAAACGTGCTTGCAATTACGTATTGCTTTGTCCCAGAACGTCCTCTCCTTGCTTCTCGTCACCTATTTACTTAATTCCCCAATGTGTGTACCCTGTAACCTGTGTTTTTATATTAACCTTATTGTATTTTTGTTTTATGTGGTGCATTTTTTGCCAAAGCTTTAAATCTTGTCGTACTACGTATAATGACAATAAAGGTTCTATTCTATTGTCAGACTCACTGTGGCTGTATAGTTTCAATATGACATAGGCACCACAAAAGACCAACTGCTATCTTGAAACTCTCAAGTTACGCATGGATTTTTTTTGGAGGAAAATGCTAGTTTGCTGCAGGTATAAGTTCCATATAAAATTGCAGCTGTGATGTTGACTTGCACGGACTTCATTACTGATTGCCTACGCAATATTGCTTCCTCATAGTGAAACAACAAGGAAAATAATCAAACCAGTTATTAGTTGGACTGGTTATGTAACATTTAAAGTTACTTGTTGGGAAAAAACTTCACTGGCAAACAAAATATCGCCATCAGGCTCCAACAGAGTGGAAGTAACATGGAAATGTTACATAAATTAGAGAAGGGAAACAAGTTGGTCTGCACTGCACTGCCTGCTAAATACAACCAGTCCTAGACCCGACAGGCGCAGCTGTACCTCACTCGTTGCGCTATAAACAAGACAATCTGTTCTGAAAGTAATTTGTTCTTTCATTCCGAATGCTGGTTTTATGCATTTACAAGTATGACATGTAAAAACCACAAATCGAATTGCAATATTTGTCAGAAAAAAAAAATTCTTGTCAAACTCATGCAGCGCTAATTTTCATGACATCAATTCATAATTATTATAAACCATTTTAAAAATCTTTTTATATTTATTCACATTTTTAAAAACACTGCCAAAACCCTTCCCCTGATTAGCTGCTAAAAAAAAGGGAAATTCTCTTAAGGACATAAGCGAGTCTAAGTGAGATTAAACGAATGTCAAATGTTGTTGGGGTTTGAAATAAACTACTACATTTTCTATTTCTAAGCAGAAATTGTCATTCTCAGAATGGGTGAATTAGCTCACAGTTTGGATCTCAAGGGCTTCAGATACTTATGATAGGACTCGTGCACCTGCAGAAGGATAATTGAAAGCATTAATTGGAATAACGAACAAATGCTTGTTAAAATGATCAATTATAAACACTTTGTGACATTTACTGACCTCTGTAGAGTTCAAGGGTGAGCGACGGGCCCATTCAAACATGTGCTCGTAGACATTCCCGTCATATCGCCCCAAGACTGAATTCAACATCTTGTCATGGAAATCGAAGGCATCTACCAGCGCCACAGCATTTGGTCTCAGCTCAGAAAGCAGCTCCTTGATACGAGTCGTAATCTGCAGCACCTGGGACCCATTCAACAACCCGGCCTGACACAAAAAAGATTGGAGTGTGTGTCAGGATTGGTCAATTACAGCTCACAACTTGCAGACATAATAAAATAAAGGCTCAAAATCACCAAAGCAATTTTTTTAAAAGGGATCCTCTATTTTTAAGACAAGTAATTCTTAAAAGATAAATGTTAGTATGAGTTATAATAATTTGATATTAAAACCCCTGTTAATGTTTTTGTTTTAATAAAGTTTGAAAATTATTTTAAGTGATAGGTCGCCATTCTTGTTGCGTCGCAGTGCGTGACATCACTGGCCCCGAATGCCGAAATTCCAGCTTGTCACTCGTTAGCTTTCCCAACATGTCGTCAGTTCTACCCTTCCTATTTGAACCAGATCTGAAAAGTGAAGGCAAGGCAAGGCAAGGCAAGGCAAATTTATTTATATAGCACAATTCAACACAAGGCAATTCAAAGTGCTTTACATCACATGAAGACCATAAAAATCACATTTAAATCAACACAACGTAAAACCCAAGACAAATGATCGCATTTAATCACAGAATAAAAATAAATAAATAAAAATAAAACAAAAATAAAAATAAAGCAAAAACTACTACTACTAATAATCATTGAAATCGGCAATGGAGATAAGCACAAGAGGAATAGAAGGCAGGTAGGTTGAAATATATAGACAGTTATGGATATGCAGTGCCAAACAAAAGCGTTTTTAGCCCTGATTTAAAGGAGCTAACAGTTTGAGCATACTTCAGACGTTCGGGTAACTTGTTCCAGAGGTGAGGAGCATAATAACTAAATGCTGCCTCACCCTGCTTGGTTCTTGTTCTTGGAACATGCAGAAGACCCGTTCCAGACGACCTTAGGGGTCTAGATGTCTCATAGGAATCTAACAAGTCAAGCATGTATTTTGGTCCAAGGCCATTAAGTGTTTTGTAGACGAGCAGTAGTATTTTATAGTCTATCCTTTGACTCACTGGAAGCCAGTGTAGCGATTTCAAAACCGGTGTAATGTGGTCCAGCTTCCTTGTATTTGTGAGGACTCTGGCTGCAGCATTCTGTACTAGCTGCAGCTTCCTGACTGATTTTTTATCAAGACCTGTAAATATACCGTTGCAGTAGTCCAATCTGCTGAAAATGAATGCATGCATAAGTTTTTCCATGTCTTGTTGAGTCAGAAGCCCCTTAATTCTGGTTATATTTTTTAGGTGGTAATAAGCGGATTTAGTGACGGACTTTAGATGGCTATGAAGAGCAGGACAGCACTGTCGGTCGTTCACAAGACGAGCTTCAAGGAAAAATGCGTGCAGCAAATACCTGATAAGACAAAAGTTGGGCAAAACTGGTGATGCGAGAGAGTGCTGTTAGGAACTCCGGTTGGGAGCGAGAGTGCATGCTGTTGGGATTCGGGAACTCCAGTTTTATTAGGAGATATTCAAGGTAAGCATATTGCATTTTTCAAACGTTTTCCCAATATAATTATGTAGATTGTTAGGATCCAGAGCTGTCGTGTGCTTTACATACAGTACAGGCCAAAGAGCACACCTTGTGTAATCCAGGTCTTGTACATTGTAACGCAGGGTAGCTAGGATACGTGTATAAAAGTACCAGAAAGGGGAGAAGCTTCCACTTATGCACATTTATTCACAAAAAATATATTTCCACCTTGACCACTCTTCACTCGGGAGCTCAGCAGTCCGCAAACACGCATTCCCTGATGAACTCCAACATTGTTGTAAGGTCCACGTCAGAGTCAATGTCTTCACTGTAGCGTGCCATAGTGCTTTAATTATTTAGTATGATTTGGGGAAAACTCCCACGAAGAATAGTCAACAAAAAAGATAGCAATACTAATCCAAATCCGCGTTTTTTTTTTTACTCACTCGAAGATCCAGGAATCAGACCGATCCCATGGCAATATCGCAGCCGCGATTAGGCCGTCGATTCCACAAAATAGACTGATCCGAAAAGCCGCGGTGGGACCGACGAATAAAAATAAATGGAGAGATCCAAAAACATTCTTGTGGACGCGATGGGACCCTTACTTGACTGAGGATCCAGGAAAAATGTTCGGGCGCCAGTTGTAACGCGTGGTGGGTAGGATACGTGCATACAGGGACCAAAAAGGGGGAGAAGCTTCCACTTATGCACATTTATTCACTAAAAATAATAAATTCCACCTTGACCACTCACTTCACTCCACTTTTTCCCATATGACTGGAAATTGCATCCAAAAGCAGCACATCGTGGCATTTTACTTCGCGAGTTTAGGCAGCAATAAGCAATTGTTGAACACGCTACACATTTGGAAAGATACCAATTACGTCATCACTGCGAGCCCGCAAACCATGGCGCCGACTAACGTTCAAAATATGGACTAAATATTATAAAATATTGCCATTGATTTAACATTTTATGTGTTTCTAACAACATATTTTAGTACAAGAGAACAATTGTGGTTTATTAGAGCCTACATGTATTTAAATCAGAGGATCACTTTAAAGTAGCACCTTGAGATATTAGTGACTCAACTTGCTATCTGTGGCAGTAAAGTAGTAAAGAACTATTCAAAAGCTAACCAGCGGCAGGGGCGTAGGTTTGGTCTCAACATTGGTAGGGACACTATAACCTGCATGGACACTTTTTGCTGGAGACAGGACATTAATAAGACCAAACAGATTCGGTACGTTTCTCTAAAATAGGTGGTTACTAGAGGTATGCAAAATTTCCGATTCTTAGATTATTCGCGATTCGGCCGTGGAAGATTCGAGAATGATTCACAAACATCAAAATTCCGATTATTGAAATATGTCAAGTAAAGCCGAAGTAAAACACACTCAGTGCGCCGCGCGGTCTTCGGGACGCAATGAGGAACGGAGAGAGAGTAGCTAAACATCATGCTTGTCATTACCCGGCCCCTCGGGTAATGCCAATGCTCAACTCACGGTTCTAGCTCAACTCATGCCGCGAGATAAAAAAAACAACAACATACCTGACTGCTGCGACAGCTGCAACAAAGTATGTCCACGTAATGTTACGGTAGATATCATATTTATATAGGACTAGATGCACAATAGACTCGGTGGCGATAGCAGCACGTGGACAGAAAGCTAGATGCGAGCGTTAGTAAACGGCCGCCATCTTAAAGCAGTAGACTTCCCTGCGAACCGAATTAACTTTTTAGCTAAAATACTCCTAAATCGGTAAAATATTGACTTGAATCTATCTTTAAAATAGTTTTAAAACTTTCACATGTCGAAAGTAGACAAAAGGGAAATTATGGAATAACGGGAGCAATTTCAACAACTTTAACGGTTGATTCACAACATTAAATTAATTGAATGTAGTTTAAAGAGAATATGACACGAGAAAAAAAGTCTTAAATGGGATTATTATGTGAATTAATCATATTTTGAGACGATCCGACTATATACAACAATTTAGCAAAGCACAGATGACGAGAAATTAGTCTTTTAATCTGCCGGTTAGCCACGCCTACCATTATAGGGCTTTAGCGTCCCCAACAGGTGGATGACGTCAGCGGTAGACTTGGCTCATCGATTTTACTATTCAGCCCATTGAGGGGAAATTATTCAGAACGAGGAAAACGCGACGAAGAGAGCCGCAAAATGTCATTGTTTCAGTCTCTCCTATATTTTTACAGGATATTCTTTTTATCCAAGTATTTTCCCCAATAGCTATATAAATGGCTTGAGAAGGACCAGTCAGCCCGTCGAGGGGGAACTATTCACAACGAGGAAAACGGGACGAAGAGAGCGGCAAAATGTCATTGTTTCTGTCTCTTTACTTCAATATTTTTACAGGATATTCTTTTTATTTTCTAAGTATTTTCCCTAATTGCAAAATAAATGGCATGGTCATGACAAATAACAGTCTTGTGCTGGATGGAATATGAAATAATAAAAATGCATTTATTCAGGACATGGCAAAATTACTCCATAATGGTCAAAACTGTCGACTTCACCTTTACTGTCGCACCTCCCGAACGATATTTTATGACACCTAAATCGGACATATGTCATTTCCCTTCCCCGGCTTCGGAGAATGTAAACAAACCAGAAGGCGTGACAGCTAGCCGACATGCTAACCCGAACCGAGTAATCTTTCAAAGTCTTCGAAGCGGAAAATCACACATAACTATCCTGGATTATTTGACATGACGACCCGGTTGTCGATTGTCTTTGCGGATCGGCAAACCGCCCGGCGGAGAGCAATTTACAGTTCGTTCCCCGGAGGAGGGTGGCTGGAGTTGTTGTGCAGCTAACGTGCTGCTGCTAATGAGCATTAGGAGAGCTTTTTACATGCCTATCAATGATCAAACGTAAATAGTCCTTCATTTAAAGGAAGTTTGTAGTGTTTACTTTGTAATCGCTGTATTCGTATTTGACATAATACAAAACACAATGTTTACTCACTTCCTCGTAAGTCCAATGGTCCCACAGTAGTAGGGCTTGTTTTGGCCCACGGTGAATGGGAACCTTTTGAAACTCAAAAAAGGCGCACGCCTCTCCCTCATACAGAATGATTTTTCTGCAGCAGTTTGGCTGGCGTGATGCGAAAAATAAACGTATTAATCCGCAAAATCAGCTGAATCCTTCGTCCTCATACACAACAGTACACTGTAGCGTGAAGAGGACGTCTTCTACCGTACACGTCACAGCGCCCTCCTCCTCAATGCAAGACCAAAGCCGGAAGTCACTCATTTTCATGGCGCGGGATTCAAAAAACTAAATAAAAATAGCGATCGCTTCCACACACATCCAAGCGGCCCATATCATTCAGGGGCATAAAATACTGCGTGTATTATGAAATAAACATGCTTTTTCGTGTCACAGGCACTTTAAAGCTGCTGTTACAGAAAGGGGACTGGAGTATATTATTTATTGTTTTTAACTGTTAACTTGATACTGAAATAGTTTATTTAAGCCTGCATGGCTTTTAAAAATTTTTTTTTACAGTTTTTGTAACTAATGTACAAAAGATTAGAAGCAGCTAATAGCGGGGGGGGGGGGGGGGGGGTTCATCATCAATAATCGATTTATAATCGAATCGTAGCCTCTGAATCATAATCGTAATCGAATCGTTAGGTGCCCAAAGATTTCCACCTCTAGTGGTTACTACGTAGAAATGAAACAAAAAAAATTTCGAATTATTTTCATATGGAGAAAGTCATTTTTCAAAATGCTTGCATCATATAAAGGAAATTTACAGTGGTTGTGGGTTTTTTTTTGGGGGGGGGGTGACAGGGACTTAAAAATGTGTATAGGCTGCTAAAATAAATATATTTTTTAAATGATGTAGAAAATAAATATAAATACATTTTAATTAATGAATAAACGCAAAAATCCACAATTGAAATAAAGTTGACAGTAGAAAACATACAGGAAGACACCTCTCTAAGCAGCTTTTTACGAGAGGTGCACAATAATTATCGGTACGATAATTATCGGTCCGATAATAGGAATTATGACGTCATCCCAATAAATCCAATTACAATATATGTTATTGGGCCTGTTAATGATATTTTTGGTGTCGGATTGGGATGTGTGCGTTTGTTTCCACTCCTGTTTTGCCAGTATGCAAAGGTTTGTTACTGTTCTAGAGGCTGTATTTTTCCTTCACTGAGTTATGTTTGTATTTTACAGTGTTATGTGTACAAGTTCTTGAGAGGCCTTTTGGTTATTGATAGGCTTGCTGTTTTATAATTGCCAGGTTAAGAAAGTTGTTTCATGGACCAAGACGACAAAAGTCTCCTCTCCTGTTGCACCAAATGTTTTATTTACTGACAAAGCACAATACCTGTTGGGTTTATGTTTGTTTTAGATCAGTGCTCACTGTTTAGGGGACACATCATCAATGATATTGATATTGTAGAAATATACTTCCATTTATTCACAATAATCGTATGTGGAAATTGCATTTTTCAATATACATTAAAAATTATATATTATTGGTTGTCGTACCGGTATCGGCCTTGAGGAGAAGGAAGTCATCGATATCGGTTTCAAAAAATGGATATCGTGCACCCCTACTTTTTACTCTAGTCTTACAGGTTAGCAAGTTCACCCAGTTTAATGTTATGCTAACTCTGATGCGGGTTGAACTTTCAGTAGCAAAATTAGTGGTGTGTTCCCCACCTCCACAACATTGACATCTTTTTACATGACTTACAGTGGCTGCTGCTGGCCGAAAAAAAAAAAAAAAGAACTTCTAATATCCCTCTTCTTCAAAGGAAGCAGAGGAGGCGGCATATTGACATGTATTTCTGTCGGGATTGTGTGAATGTGGGGGTTCTCGTCATCAGCCAATCAAACGTGCGTTAGAGGGGAAAAAAATGGACCGGCACATTCCGCAAGTGAAAAGGGGTAAGTCTGAACATAATGAAAGTAATTCACTTAATAGTGGTAAGGTCAATTGAATTCTATCCTAACAACACAAGGGAAGTCAATCTAAATTACCTTTATAGCTGAACTCATTGTATAATGCAAATAAGGTTGCTTAAAAATTGGTGGGGACAATTTGAGCATCCTGAAAAGTTGCTAGTGTTATGTCCCTACCGTCCCTAGGCAAACATACGCCCTTGACCAGCGGTGTGATAAATCACCATGTATCATATACTGTATGTATGGTGCGTAAATAAAACTAGCAGTTTGTGAAAATGTATAAATCAGTCAATCACTAAAAATCTTGTCTGGAGATCGCATCTAGAGTCAATTAGCGACCTTAGCCCGTAAGGTAATTTTCAATGTTATATATTAAACAAGATTAATTTGTATGTTAAAGGTGCATATTGTCGTTTATTGTCGTGATGAGCAAAAATAGAGACAGATCAGGTTTTCCAAAAATCTGTGATCTGCCAGGAAATTGTGATCGATGCAACAGTGTTGTTTTCGGCAGCCCTTTTGACTATTGTTTTAGTCTTAGTCTTTTGGACGAAAAATACTTATTATTCGTAGTCATATTTTAGTCATTTCAAAATGTGTTTGTCTTCGTCTGGTTTTGTCGATGAAATATCATTCAAAGCAATCAGTATTTCCCAGTAACTGCTCATTTACCAAACAAAACAGCTGAACTGGGCTAATAGCTAAATGCTATTTCGCCAACTGGATCTCCTCTAGACTTACTCACCAGAAAAGCCAAATGGCTCTGCTTTAGACTGGCCAGTGTCTGAAGAGGACTCCCGCCATTCTGAAGCTAATGCTTAGGCAATTGCTATGCTAATGCTAGGAGTTACATTTAGCATCTGATGATCACTCAGCACTGAGCTTTGGAGGCTAAAGGCCGAGTTATGCTTCCGCGTCAGACCTGCGCCGTCAAGGAAGACGTAGCCTGACGTGTACCTATTGATTTTTCAAACCCTAGCGTCACGTCTACGCATATGACTTGGGGGAAATGGACTGTGATTGGTCCGTTCAGACTATCGTTTCCAGTTCAGCGCGAAATCACCGCCATGGTAAAACACTATTTTTTTACACGCAAAAATGTCAAGACATCATAAAGATTGCCAAATGGCAAGGTCAGCGATTGAATTAAAAAAAAAAAAATGGAAGAACCACCGAGACGTGTGTGTTCGGAATTGAGTGGCCACACGATGCGGTGACCCAGTCGGCCAAAAACTGCCAGCTTTTTATCACTTTACGTCGTATTTTTGGTTGGTGCACTTCATCTTTTATTGTGTACAAATGTTTGCTGCAAGTCTGACTTATTTACGTGTCACACTTCAAGTATATGATGAATAAAGCACAGGTTTGGTGTCAAAAGAGTTGTTTTATGTTTAATTTTCAACAACTGACAGTTCACACACAATACATAATCACTGATTGAGAGTGCCTCGGTGCTTTTATCATAACGTTAACATGAAGGCTTCCAACGCAGTTTGGGAAGTTCCATAGACGCCAGAAATCTGCTATGGCTTGCAACTGGCTGGTTGGAGGACACGGCACACAAACCGGGCTGGACGGCTTTGCAGACGTCGGACAAAACGCTGGACGCAGTGCTCGACACCAGTTTGAAGCTAGCCGCCACAGCTAGCTGGTTTTCAACCAATTTCACCCGAGGCTAGAAGTCTCTATGCAACATCAAAAGTTGGACAGACCACCTCGAAACAGTCTTCTGCGTCGCCTGCGCCTCAACATTTGTATGATCAACATTTATTCAATGTTGTTGAGCTGAAGATCCACATTCAAGCGTTCCATCTTGCATTGTTTATTTCTTCTCCGTTAAACTAGACAAGAGGAAGTCAACAACCATGCCCCAAAACCGTACAAAAATAACGCAACACCCCTCTAGTGGCTTGGCGGTGAATTACAGAGCAACGCGTCACCTGGCCGGAGAACCATCGAATGTTGAATGACGCCATAGTCGCTGCGCCGTCACCGCAATGCGGGAGCATAACTCAGGCTTACAGCAGCGTTGCCTATTCTCTCGTGCCAAGATAAATAAACAAATCTTACCGTGTTTCCAAACAAGCAAGAAGGAGCGCAGCCTACCTTTAGACACATCCTAAACTTTGGTGAGGAGAGTGAGGGAGAGACGCAGTACATCTCACATGAGTGACACCACCCAAATACTGCTACTATGCAAGCTGACGTACAATATGAAAATGTCCCGCACAGAAACGTCTCGTAGTCGTCTCGTCAGATGAAAACTGGCATTTTTTTCGTTATGTTTTAGTCTCCCAAGCCACATTTTTAGCTCGTCATCTTCATGAAAAATTTGTTCGTCGACGAAATATTTACGTTATTGTAGGTGTTGACGATAACAACACTGCCCTAATATTATTAATTACTGTTTACAAAAGGCCACTGCAAGGCATGCCGATAATTCCAGCATCAACTACATTTTGGCCACGAATCGAGTTGTCCGATATTAACAGGTAGCCGATAATATTGTCTGATAAATGCATTTTAAAATGATGGATAATATCGACATCTGCTTTTACTTCATCGGTTTTGTGCCAATTTGCATATGGCAGGTCTGTCATGTCCACTTATTGCAGGCCTGTGTTTCTGGTGTCTTGTTGCCCCCTGCTGGCGCTTAGGTGTAATTAGTTTTGATAAGTTCCAGCAGTTTCTGTTGACGTCATCATATGTCGACCCGTGATCATTACAAATAGAGACAGCTAATTGGACGAGGTATCGTCTGCAGTAAGTGTACCATAGCAGTTCTTGCCATCTCACCAGGTTGTTGCGTGTTATACGAACATCGCTTGTAAGTTATATACTGTACTTCCGTTGTTTCATATTCAAGTTGTATAGTATATTGGAGATGTGTATATTTTTTTTTGTTTGCATTTGTGGTAAAATGTGGTTACATTATTACATTGCTTGCAAGCTGTACTACCAGTTACTTTTCAAATTGACACGTGGCGTATGCCTTGCGATATTTAGTGAATTTATTTCATCATATTGACAATGTTTTGTTGTTTTTTTCTCAGTTTTACAAAAAAGTATCAGTAATCTTGTCAAAAGCAAGATGACCATAGTAAAATCAATTCAACTTTACTCCGTCTGACTTCTCTTTAAAGCCCGATTTGTTTCGTTATCTGTCGATTTGTATACTCACACACACAATGAGGACAGAATAAGTGCTTTATTAGCACTTTGCATTTTCGCTACATCCAAAAAACCTCATGTTTGCGCTATTTTGATTTCAACAACACATATAGTGGTACAATATAGGCACTTTTCCCATAACTTCAGTTCTCTCATTTTTCACAGAATATTTATTGGGAAAATATTTAAGTTGTTACATGTATCATTAGTAAAGCATCAAGTAGGGCATCACGAAACAATGAGCCATAATATTTTAAATCCACGACCGCATATATCGGTATCGGAATTTTAGACTAGGACCAAGGGTCGCGTTACCGAATATTTTCCGTCGTTGACCGGTTTTTTAAAACGGTGACGGAAAAAACTGAAGTCCGTCCGTCATTTTGACAGGTTGCAATTCACACCCCAGACCACAGGATGGCGAGTGAGCATATTAATTAGCTATTGTCTCTCTTAATGCATGACGTCGTTGGCTATTCTGTCAGAATATTGTAGCGTCACCGGGGTCTGGCGGCGGCACCGTGATTGACACATCAACGCGAGGTTCTTATTGGTGCACCCGGTGTGCCAGCGCGTCATCCAATTGGTGGACTAGATTGCCGCCTGTGTATAGACCCCAATCACATGTCGTCACAACTGGAGCCGCCATATTGTGTGTCAGCTCGTCGTGTTTACACATTACCGCTACGTACATGCCTCCTATTACGGCGTGTTTTTCTGCTCGTTAACATTAATAATCAAAATGGTGAAGGCGTGTGTGGCGGTTGGTTGCAGTTACAGAGAAGATAGATGGAGAGACTTGAAGTTCTACCGTATTCTGAGAGACCTGAAGAGGAGAGCGAGATGGACTGCTGTAATTCGACAAGAAATCTGGGCACCAAACGATCACCACAGACTATGTAGTAGTCACTTTATATCTGGTAAGATGCATTTAATATATATTTAGAAGATTTTGGACTGACAACCACAATTAAGATCATTGTGTGACGTTGGTGATTGGGGTCTATATAGTTGCCTCTTTTTCTTTGGGGGCGGAGTTGTTGTTTTGTTGGCGGTAAGCAGAGTAAAAAGAGGGAGAAAAATACCACGACTTCCGTGTCTAATTTTTCGCCGCCAAGCAAGCGTTACAATATTAATTAAAAATGAATGAAAACTAAATACTATTGAATATGTCATCATTATCATTTTAAAAATTTAAGTGACGGGTAAAAATAGTTTATGACCGGATTTTTATGACCCTGTCAGTCAAAATGACAGACAACGAAAATGTCTAGCGCAACCTCTGACTAGGACAATATCAAGATATCGGTTAAAAAGTCATTAACGGACAACTCCAGCTACGAGCACTCTCTTAATCACTCTCCTATAGTGAAGACAATTGGAAATAGGATTGGTCAACAAACTAGAGCAATCGATTAATTGATTATGTGAAGCTAGCGAACTGCTATGCGCAAAGGAGCTCACTGATGACTGGACAGCTTGCTGAATTTTGTAAAGTATTCAAAAAGCGACAGTTTATTATGACACATTTCAAACACTTCTTGTCCAGCGTGTGTGAACATCTCAATGAACACTGTCCCTTTGTCAGTTTTATTCTGCTGCCAGGTGGCATAAGAAGGAACAGCAGAAGAGTAACACAATCCCCACTCGTTTCAGTAGGAAAAAAAAAAAAAAAAAAAGAGTAGAAGGATAAGTGTTTTGATTATAAGCTAGGTCAAGGAACAAATTAAACATGTTTTTACAGATACATACCTGAAGAAAGTCTCCAGAGTTGTTCGAGATGCCATGAAGAGCGTATAGGCGAGCAAGCGTCAACAGCACTGAATGAATGTGAGCAGCATCAATCTCTCCCAACTTGTCAGCAAAGAGCTTTACAACGACATAGTGGCAGTGGGCCTGGAGGAGATCAATTGTAGTTTAATGTCATGTAATGTAGTGTAATGGTAAACAAATCAAGCTGTTATGAGTTAATGTTGCACTGAAATTCTGATGGATTTGATCACACAAAATTGTCTTACATCAGAGGCTCTGACCAGGTCGATTGCACTATTATTCCAGGCATCCTCTTGGCTCTTGTGTTGCAGCTCCTTCTGGATACTCTGGGCTGCCAACTCAACCAGACTAGACACACAATGATTTTTTTGCATAAAACAGTTAAATCCACTGCTGTCATTATTAATCATCTGTCAGTCTGCTCTCTTACGTAGCAGCTCGTAGTTTGTAGAGCTCCACCAGGTCAGACAGGTCATTAATATCGAGTCCAGTCAATCTTGCGGAGACATGCTGTGGTTGGATTCTCTGCTGGTCTGCATCATTCAGGTACGACACAATGCCATGCAACCGCTGACCTGTTCTAGCCTGCCTGTAGCTCTTCATTAAGTATCTGCGTGCACACACGCAAAATGTAGATAATCACACATCTCTGTTCCTGACATGACTTAACACCTAACAATGTAGAACTAATAAAAGTCCAAAATGACACACCGTGCAGTTTGCAACATCATGACAGTGTTTTCGCCCTCGTAGGTGCAGGTTGGGGTAAACTCAACATATATGTCCGGCAAGGCACTGCTGCGGGAATAGCCGTGACCTCCGCACGACATTCGACACACTTCGATGGCAGAGTTAGCAGCCCACGTGGTGAAAGCCTTCAGACCCGCGGACAGAGCATGGAGCTACACAATGCATAAAAGTGAGGTTAAAAAGAGGCGTTGTTGTTTTCATCAACATAGATGATAACGAAAATATTTCGTTGAGTTATAAATGTGTCTTGGGAGACCAAAACATCACGCGACGAGTGCTCGTTTTTGTCTGACGAGACGAGACAAAAATACGCGTTCTGTCAAATGTTCAAAAAGTGCGATTTTCCCCTAAAGTATGTGTAGTTAGCTTGCATTGTCGCAGTGTTTGGTTGTGTCACTCATGTGACGTGCTGCACCCACACCCACTCACCGGTGTCCTCTCCAGGCTCCAGGCTTTCTTGTCTTGAAAAACATGGTTATATTTGTTTTCTATCTTAGCGAGAATATGCAATGTTGCTATAGCTTTTAAAGGTCTGTGCTGAGTGATCATCACACACTCAACGTTAGCATAGCATTCGCGTTTTCAATAGCATTAGCATTTAGCGTGGCGAGCGTCATTTTAAAAAGGAAGTTCATAATTTTTGACATCAGGCTTAATCTTCGAGTTAGCAAGGGTTTAATTAGTCGGTAGTATTGACTTCAATAAATTCCGTGTAGTCTGTTCGTTATTTGCTAGTTTCAGGGCTCTGGAGTGGGCCCAATTGACTGCCGACTTAGCATTCCCCAAAAAAACCCAAAACAACATATGCAATACATATAAAATCATCGATGACCTATGCAATCAATAGTGTTGGCTATGTTTTCAGGATAAAGTTATTAAAACTTACCATTGCATGTCAATAACTGCAGTATGAATGAACAGCAACATTTGTAATCTAGAAGCTCTGCAGAGGAGCAGGGCAGAGTGAAATCACATTGTTTTTTTCCACCGCTGATTGTTTATGTCGTAGCCAGCAGCAAGTAACCAGTTTATATTGTTCCTCGTTCTTCATAGGGAGTTTGTGGAAACTTTCCTTTGCCCATTTCCTCTGTTTGTTTCCACAGGCTCTAAATGCACATTTCACCATGTTGCCGGCTGTCAGTTAACTCAGCAGACTGATGCTACATTCGAGGAAGGTGGGAAGTCAGAGTTTCCAACCTCCGATCTGGAAAAATATCACCTCCACTATTTGATCGCTTATGAGAAGGCAGGTTTGCTGGAGGTCAAAATGTCTTTTGATGGCCAAAATAAAAAACAACTTGTCACGATTAGCCATTTTTACTGTTTACATTCGCTTGGAACGTTTTGAGGTCGCAACTTGTATTTCCGAGCGGGAAAAGTCAGACTTCCCACCTTCCTTGAATGCAGCATGAGCATAAGTGGCAAAGCACTCCTCTCTATTGTGGTTGTATTACGCATCTAAAAAAGCAGTCCGGCAGAATGAAATGAATAATGGCAGTTTTTTTGTGACATTGTTTTGGAACAATGATCTGCATTTTGAATTTATTTGACTATGTTGGATCTGTATCTTTTTTTATTGGCATGCTAAGTTAGCCCTATTGACTCGCACTGCGGAGCCCTGAAACTAACAAATAGCTTACAAACTACACGGAATTTGCTCTAATCAACTTCACCAACTAATTAAACCCCTGCTAACTCAAAGATTAAGGCTAATGTCAAAAATTCAGTTGGCGTTGTCTTTGTAGAAGCTACAATTTGTACTCGCCTGTCAGTGTTCTTTCCAAATGGCGTACCGCACGCATGCTATTTTCAGACCGTGAGGTCGCATCGTAAAGCAGAAGTAAAGAAAAAGTGGGACATTATAGACTCGCCCTCGCATAGAAACCATGTTAATTCTGCTACTTTTCTCCGGTAATCTTTCAAAAGCGAACATGCCGATCACACATTGCTTTTTTGGAACTTGTAGAAACGACCCCAGACATTACGACATATGAAGGATGTTTAATTCATACTTTTCCCGAAACTAAAAACTCGGAGGAAAAAATGTGAAGAATGAATCAACTTGCGCGGACTTAACGGCAGCTTGGTGAATCCATTTGCATTTCATATGCAGTAAACATTTTGTTGGGTTGGCATGGTCTTTCAGAGGACAAAGAAGTAAGCCATTTTGATATTTTTAACTTATTTTTTTAGCTTGACGTTGTGCCGTGCTGCTTCTGTCTGACAATGAATTCTGAAAAGAATTACAATGGTATCTGAATGCCATTTACATTTTCTGTTGTTAAAAAAAAAATCAACTTTAGTAAGGGAGAAGGGTAGATACTAAATTATAGAGTTAAGATTTGTTATCAATAAAAAAAATGAAAAGTGTTCGTTGACTGTCACTGAGTGCATTTGCGATCGCTCCACAAAACTAACAATATAAATTACCCCCAAGAACCGTCAGAGACGTAGGACAACCAGAGGATATAATATATAAGAAAGACAGGGCTGGTGGTAAAGGATAGCTTGTTGAAACAGGAGAATGTCATTGTCAGTCGCGTAAGAAAAAGGTGTCGATAAAAAGGCTAAGGCTATGCTTAGGTCGGCTCGTTTTTTTATCTTTTTCAGCCCTCGACACTCAAGCCATCTCTTTAACTGAACATTTTTATGTTCTTCCACTATCTTTGCCAGTGAATTTGGCACCAGGGACATCATTTTCGAAAAGAATTGTTAGGTTTAGCTCTGTAAACATCTCCTTCGTACACGATTTCCATTCATTTACTATTGAGGACAATCTCACGTTTGTCCCCTACTTAGCAACAGTAGCAAACGTCATGAATATTAACGAGCGGAAGTGACGTGTTGCTTGCGGTACGCCATTGTTTGAAACCTTTATTTAAATATGTACGTAAAACGTTTTAATTTAGCAGAAGAAGACATTTTGAGTATGCGTGGACTAAAGCTAGACGAAATTTGAGTTTTCGTCAACGAAAACGAGATGAAGACGAACACATTTTGAAATGTCTAAAATATTACTAATACCCCTTTCCCACTAAAACTAGTGGGTCAACGCGCGTTTTTCCAAGCCGATGCATCCCACTAGCAATTGGCATTTGGCACCTTTCCCATTGACGAAAAAAGCAGTGTCTTTTTTTTTTTCACCCGTCTAACCCCCACCCTTCCTCAGCCGTGTGTAAGGTGCGTGACGTCACCACGCTAAGATGCGCTTCGACAAGTGCGACCGAATTCATTCAGTTCAAGGAAGTTAACAATGCAAAGCAACATGGAAGCCTCCTTTCCGTTTGTGTTCTCTGTTTTCATGCGTTTTACTGCCTGCAAAATGGTCGAAATGCAGCAAAAGATCAACACTGCGCTTGTGCTGAGGCAACGTAGGAGACATAAATTTTGGTTTGAAATTGAAAGGAGTCGTGTACGTCACAGGAGGAGGAGGAGCAGAGCCTTTGTTTCGTCTGTTATGGCTATTGCTAACGCCGCTACACCGACTGTTCGCTGTATGTAGATCCGGGCTAGAGCACATGGTTTTTGTTTTTTGTTATCACGCATCACGTACTAGCCTACGTCACCACGTAGATTAGGGTGTTGACTGTTGATCCGGAGTTTTGCTTTCACACTGCATGGCGATCAGAGCCGAGGTGATTTTAACGCGGGTCGCTTGGCGGGTTGATTGACACGGGTCGAGGCGGGTCGCTGCACCTTTGCCACTGCCACCAAAAGCCGATTGTTAGCGGGCTGACACGGGTTTTTTGGCCAGTGGGAAAGGGCTATATGACTAATAAGTATTTTCGTACAAAAGACTAAGACAAAAATCGTGTTTTGTTTTATTTGTTTTTTTTAAGGACTTGAATGCCTCGGGTGTGCACATGGACGAGTATCTGCACTCATTACCTCTGGCAGCTCACTGAAGTCCCCTAGATTGATGTCTCCGGTGATGCGGTGGTATGTTTGGTTCATGTACTGGCCGACAAAAGTGAACGCGTAGGCCATAGCAAGCACAGGGAAGAGTTTGTATTGCTGCGTCTGGTAGTCGAGGATTTGAGGCTCCGGCTCGCTGCAGGACAGAAACATTTATAATCTATTTTCTCTTAATAAACTCTACAACAGAGGTCGTTTCTGGGAGAAGCAACCGTTTGTGTTAACTTGCAAAAACTATTTTGCATGATTCAAATTGTTAGCTTAAGTGACGCCATGAAAGCAGTGGTGACTGACCCAGGCCGTATTTCAGACTGGTGGCGGACTGCACTGTAGCGAATGGCGATGGTGCAGGACTTTGCCAGTGCCCGAGCGGACTCGCCCACAATCATGGAACGGATGAAAACCATGGTGCCATAGGTCAATTTAGCACTAGGCGGCTTGACGTAGGTGCCATCTGCATCTACCTAGTGGGGGGACAAGAATAATTCAGCATGCTGATTTTCCCCTTAAAATACATATAAGCGCCTGTTACAGTCTTTATCACTTCTGATATTTACTTTTGTTTGAAGGTGCAATTCGATTAGCTCACCTTCGCATATTTCATGAGCATGTTCTCCCGTGGTATCCGCACGTGGTCAAGTTTCAAAAAGCCATTATCAACTTCATTGAAACCGAATTTGGGTCCAATATCCCCAACAACAATACCTACGAGAAAATTGTTTGTTTGTGTTATATTGAGAAATATAAAAACAAAAACACTTTAAGGGTGCTTTCACATTAGACCAAGAGGACCAGGCTCAGGTTGGGGAGCTAGCTCGCAACAACACTGGCAAATTACTTGTTAAAAAGGTTCAGGGTCCACACTGCGCCAACCCCACTTTCTGCGTAGCATCAACGCGGATGAAAGGCGCACTCATTGATTGGACAAATAGAAGAGGAAATACCTTGCTCCTGGGAGGGGAGGGAGCGTGTGACGTTGCACGTAATGTAGCATAAATTAAGTCGCCACTCGGCCAGTGGACTCCAGACTCGATGCTAAGCGAACTGGAGTATACAAAATATGCATGAGGAAAGGAACCGCATGGTACCCCAAGTCACAAAGGCGTGCAATCACTCTCACTTTCATGACTTTTTTTCGACTGTCAAATTGTCGCTACTTCCAGGAGCGCGAGACACTCGAAACGGGCGCCCCGAGGGGCTCCGCCTGTCTCGGCTACTGTCACGCTCACATGGTATGTTCAAGAACAGCATGCAACACAGAACCGCCACATTATTTGGGGTGTGCCATCTTAGGCACCCCACGATTCGATTCGATTACGATTTAGGGTGCTATTATTCGATTACTGAACGATGATCACAGTATTGACGATGATAACGTTATTGCTATTATCACAAATACCGCGATTACCGATGCATCGTACATTACTAATTAATACAGTAGCCAAACAAATATATGTCCATTATTTATTTGAAATATCCTAATGATTCAACAGGAACGATGGAAACATGCCCATACAACAAAATAAACGATTAAAATTTTTAATCAAGTTAATCACAGCTTAAAAATTAATTAATCGTAATTAATCGCAATTTAAACCATCTATAAAATATGCCATATTTTTCAGAAAATTATTGCTGGAATGGAAAGACACAAAACAAATATATACATTCAACATACCGTTAGGGTTGGGTATAGTTTGAAATTGAACAATTCCAGTTCCGATTCCAATTCCACGTTTCGATTCCGGTTCCGAACGATTCCCGATTCTGATTCTTTCAAGAGGCAGGGTCAAAAAAAAAAACAATGCAGGGTCCCAAAAAATTGCATAGTTTATATTAAAGTCTTAACTTCTGGAAGTTTTTTCAAATTAAATGAACTTCTTACAGGGCTAATTATAACTTGTATATAAATATCAGTCTTTAAACTTGAGAATTTTTTTTACGCTCGGCGGTCAGGGCATCGAAATAAGGAATCGACATTTAAAAATTCGAACAATTCCGGGAGTACCGGAGTGTTAGAAGCGGTTCCCATCGATGCTCAATGCCCAACCCTACATACCGTACATAAGTACTGTATTTGTTTATTATAACAATAAATCAACAAGATGGCATTAACATTATCAACATTCTGTTAAAGCAGGGGTGGGCAAACCGGTCCTCAAGGGCCGCAGTGGGTCCTGGTCTTTGTTCCAACTGATTCAGCACACACAGTATAACCAATGAGGTTTCAGTGGAAACAAGGAGCACCTGACTGCAATCAACTGATTGCACTTGTAAGAAACCAGATTGGTGAAAAGCTGTCCTCATGATGGGTATGAACAAAAAACCGCACTCACTGCGGCCCTTTGTGGAATAGTTTGCCCACCCCTGTGTTAAAGCGATCCATGGATAGAAAGACTTGTAGTTCTTAAAAGATAAATGTTAGTAAAAGTTATAGAAATTCTATATTAAAACTCCTCTGAATGTTTTCGTTTCAATAACATTTGTAGAATTTTCAAACAAAAAATAAACTATTAGCTCGCCATTGTTGATGTCAATGCTCATGGTGCTGAAACCCATAAAATCAGTCGCACCCAAGAGCCAGCAGAGGGCGACAGAACACCCAAAAACACAAGTAACAAATGGACATGACACTGGGCTGTCATTTTAATCTGTTTGAGCGGGGCATGTGCGTTAAATGCGTCAAATATTTTAACGTGATTAATTTAAAAAATTAATTACCGCCCATCAATGCGATAATTTTGACAGCCCTAGCAAAAACATTAACCATTTTAAAGGGAGTACTCTCAACAATACAATACAATTTACACAGGTGGAATGAATTCCACATTTTCTGGAAACAAAGTGTCTTTAGAAACTTCCTATATATGTACTTAATCATGGTTTTACACGTTCTGCAAATGAAATACACGTTAGCGAATTAGCTAATTAGCTTAGCGCTCGGCGCTAACTATCAACATCTCAAAAATAACAGCAATAAACGCTAAACAGTACAAGAGGGTTCGTGTACTCAGCTCTTATAGATGCACACGGGTCTTAGCAACACACCCAGGACATTTTTTAATTGAAATGCCTCAAAACTACTGCTGGACATCTGAAAGACAAGGAGCAACGAACTATCTCTCTTCCCCTCTTGCTCTAAAAAATAACTTGCGTAGAGTCGCGCTTCTGTTGCTGCCTGTCTCATACACAAATTTATTTTCCAGTCTTTTAAAAAGGAGTAAACCTCTCTCAGTAGCCGGCAGAATCCATCATAATGTACGTGCGCCCGTTAACGGTGCCCGGGCGGCAGACGTGTCTTGAATTTCGGTCTGCTATGAGCGGCTGCCATAAAGTTATGAGGAAAAATAACCGTGTTTGAACGTTTATGAATCGTAATCATCACGTGTCGAATCGCGATGCATGTAATAATAATTTGAAAAATTTGGAACTCCTCTACACATTATAACCTGATTCTGTGGATCAAATGCAACTGCTTAGCGCAGCAAAACAACATTTGGCCAGGGTCTGTCATCGTCTGTCATTTTGCCATTTTTGATGTTGATGATGATGCGTGCGCGCTCTCCTTCCGCTTCCAAGGATGCCCGGTCCGTAGCTTCACAGCTTTAAGCAATGTGACGCTGCACATAAAGTAGCAAAAGCGCATCCTGCTTTGGTTGCATTCACAGGGTGCGCTTAAAGCAGACAGAGACCCACAATTTTTGAACAGAGTTCGTTTGTTTGGTCTGAACTAGAGTTTGGATGCACGATCACATTTACAAAACGAAGTGGACTATCTGAGGAAAAAGAAATCTTGTTCATTTAAAATGGACCAAACAGTGCTTGTGTGAAAGCGCCCTAAGATAGAAGAAATTCCAAAAACTGTACTTACCTGGAAGTGGCTCGTGTGTGTTCATATCACGAATAGGTACGATGAACGCATGCAGACCGTGACAGTTTCCCTGAGTGTAAAGCTGGGCAAGTACAATTGCGTGGTTTGAGGTCTTCCCAACTAGATTAAGAGAACAGGATTTTAAACAATATTTTTTCCTGAGAAAAACTGCTGGTGTTTGAAGTCTTGGGAGGTGTGTTATTGCACTTACGGCCTCCAGGCCACCATTTGATGGAGCTGACAGTGGGACTGTTTAGGATAAACTCCTCTGTAGCTGGGTCATATGTGGCAGTGGTCTCCAGTCCTCTGAGATGTGTGCCTGGAGGACAGGCATGAAGTAAATACCCATACAAAGCTTTATAAAATACATTAGAGATTAAATTAAGAAAACACAGAAAGCATCTTGGCAGAAAACAAGCCCATTAGTGTTGCCAATTCATTAGGTAACTATGAATAGAAATTACAATTCACCCTCCATGAGAACTACAAACCAGATTCCCCAAAATCGGGACACTACAAATTGTGAATTAAAACTGAATGCAATGATATAGGAGTGCCAAATTTCAATATTTTATTCAAAATAGAACATAGATGATAGATCAAAAGTTCAAACTGAGAAAATTTAATCATATAAAGGGGAAAATATGTTGATTTTAAATTCCATGGTGTCAACAAATCTCAAAAAAGTTGGGACAGGTAGCAATAAGAGTCTGGAAAAGTCGATTGCAGATATAACGAAAAGCTTAAAGACCAATCACCACTAATTAGGTTCACTGGCAACTGACTGAATATAAAAATGCTTCTTGGAGTGACAGTCTATCTCTCCCTTTACAGTGCAGGACAAGTAAAAATCTTGAAAGTGGCTTGCAAGAATAAAAGTATAAACTCTAAATAAATATAAAATATGTATGAGGTAGTCCTATGTTCAGGCAGTGCAAATAATTTAAGTGAAGTGGCAGCAGTTGACAATGAAAGCATTGAATATTGCACATTAATACTGCACGTAAATAAGTATTGCACATAGAGTATGTGTGAATAGAAGTAGCAGAAGTTAAATTCAAGACGTATTTCTCTTAAAATGATCAATTTTCTCAGTTTAAACGTTTGACCTGTCATCGATGTTGTATTCAGATTTTTTTTTTAATTTGGCACTTCCACATTGTTGCAGTCAGCTTTTTTTATTCACAGTTTGTACAGTGTGCCAACATTTTAGGGAATCCTGACTGGTAAATGTTCCATTTAAAAATAGGAGTTAAAGCAATGCACCTTGTAAATGTTTGACAGATCCAAAACAATCTAGTCTTTACAAATCCTATGCACAGCATACAATACATTAAGTAATTATTTTTCAGGCTGAATGACTACACTGGAGTGTTGATATGCACTGAAAATGCAGATACCTACAGCCTCTCGTCACCGAAACAGGATGTTGTCATGGACCCCAAAAAAAAAAAACTATTAACCAAGCACTTAAGAAAGACTAACCAGTATTAAAACCAAGTTTCATGGAGTAGCAGCACATGCCACTGTGGCCGCTAACGTTGTACCTCATTTCCCCAACCATGGCACCCAGATGTTGGCCAAGACTCTCTGGAAGCCGTCTTCAAATCTCGCACAAAATTACTGGTGCAATTACTGGTTACGATAATTATTGGTCCGATAATTATCGGTCTGGTAATTATTGGTCCGATAATAGGAATTATGACGTCATCGCGATAAATCCAATAACATTATTAATAGGACCGATAATATGTACTGTGCTGGCTTTACAGTTTACAGAGTAGTATGGGAAATCAGTTGACCATTTGCAGGGCATTGCCGCCACCTGCTGGTCAGAATAATTGGCTGCATCTATTTTTTGTTACAGTAGTTTGGTTCATTCACTTACACATTGTGGTGTCTAGCAGTAGCATTGACAATCGTGAATGCTTTCTGTTACGTGTCCGCCTCGGAAATATATGTCTGTAAGTATTTTATTTTTACTGTAACATATGGATGTGCAATATATGTTTACTTCTGTGGTGAAGGGTCATATGTACAGAAGTTGTTGTGTTATAGAAGCCAGCCAATGCTTTAGTAGCTCAAGGTAGTGTGCTATGCTATACATATAATAGTTGTGTATGTAAGTGTATTGTGCAGTTTGTTGTACATTGAGTATTGAATATGTGTATTTTTCGGTTGTACTTTCACAATATTAAGACAAATATCTTCCCATAAAAGCAAGAAAAGACCAAGCCTTGTGGTTTATGGAAGTGCATTAATTCTTAGCTGGCTGTCGGGCAATGCAGTAGTGAAATGCACTGTTTTGTTCATGTCATTATGAAAAATCTGGTGGGATCAAAGGCAAATCTATGTTGAATCCACCACTAGTTTTTTTTTTTTTTTTTTTTTTTTTTTTTTTTTTTTTTAAACCTCCAGGTGTTCAAAAACTCAGGTTATACATTTAAAAAAAATTATATATTTATTCTCGGTTATGATATCGGTATCGGTTTTGAGGAGCAGGAAGTTATCGATATCGATTTCAAAAAATAGATATCGTGCACCCCTACACAAAATGTACTTTCACACTCAATTTAGCAACACAACATTAAAAAAGTCATTCATGTGTTTGATGCACAAGCGTGAGACGACAAAAAACCTTATCATATTAACCATAGTCTGGTCTGCCCTCAAGTAGAAAAATGTTTTATTCAATACCAGCAAGGTCATGGTTATGTCACAATGCATTCCTAGTGGGAAAAGCATTACATTACGATTACAATTAGGGATGTCCCGATCTGATCACGTGATCCGAAATCGGGCCAATCGCGCCATTTTTCAGAGGATCTGAGTCGGGTGAAAGAATAGAGTTTTTAACTAAAAGTACTGTATATATTTATGTTTTTCTGTATCATGCTCATACAGCGCCACAGCCTCTCACCCTCCCTCCTGCTAAGCAGTGCTGCCAAACTGTCCACCTTGCGTTTGGTACTTAAAGTTAACAATGATTAACAGGTTTTTAGTTTTTATCTCTCCAGAGAATCTTGGTAGCGCTACGATCAAAGGCACATATGTGTCAATCTTTGTTAAACTTGCATAAGTGTGTTGTGGCAACTCATTGTGTAAGTGAGAGGCAGTTCTCAGCAGAATGAGCGTCAAAGCCGGAGTGGATTTGAGTGGACTCACTCAATGAAGCATTTAATAAAGACGCATTTTTCTACGTTATTCTTGATTAAAAATAATTCACATTACGAAGGTGGCACAGTGGGACAGTAACATGTTTGGAACCTTTGTTTAAAAAACAACATTTTTTTTCGGTATCGGATCGGGACTCGATATCGGCAGATTCTCAAAATCAGGTGACTCGGACGCAAAAATATGCTTTCGGGACATCCCTAATTACAATCCTACCAGACTGTTGTGCAAGTGCTTCCAAAAATGGGCACGTTTACCGGGGAACTGTCATTTTTATGTGCTGACCGACAACCACCATAAGAAATCCAAATGCAATATGACAAGGCCTTCAGACAAATTCAACAAAATACAGAAATTGATCCAATCTAGGAATTTGCCTTTTACATTTTTAAGGAATTACATTTTTTTCTGTGTTTCTGTTTCTGCCAAGAATTTTTATTTCTAGGAGTCATTTCTAGTAAGCGGAAAACCCCACGTTTTGGTGGTTTTAGCATTTGGACAAATCAACAGACCCAGAAATTTGAGTGGGATTACAAAAGCAGTCCACCTGTTTTATTCCTATACAGAGCTGGCCAAAGATTTTGGCACCCCTGCAATTCTGTCAGCTAATGCTCAATTTTTCCCAGAAAATTATTGCAATTACAAATGCTTTGGTCGTAATATCTTCATTCATTTTGCTTGCAATGAAAAAACCAAACGGACTATGGGGAAAAAAATTAAATCATTATCATTTTACACAAAACTCCAAAAATGGGCCAGACAAAAAGTTTTGGCACCCTTTGAAAAATCATGTGATGCTTCTGTAATTTGTGTAATTAACAGCACTTGTTACTTATCTGTGGCACATAACGGGTGGTGCCAATAACTAAATCACACTTGCAGCAAGTTAAAATGGAATGAAGTTGACTCAAGCTCTGTCCTTTGTCCTTGTGTGTACCACATTGAGCATTAAGAAAGAAGACCAAAGAACTGTCTGAGGACTTAAGAAGCAAAATTGTGAGGAACCATGGGGAATCTCAAAGCTACAAGTCCATCTCCAAAGACATGAATGTTCCTATGTCTACCGTGCACATTGTCATCAATAAGTGTAAAGCCCATGGCACTGCTGCCAACCTCCCTAGATGTGGAGGGAAAAGAAAAATTGAACAGAGATTCAACGAAAGTTTGTGCGGATGGGGGATAAAGACCCTCGATTAACATCCCAACAAGTTCAAGCTGCCCTGCAGTCCGAGGGTACAACAGTGTCAACCCGTACTATCCGTCGGCGTCTGAATGAAAAGGGACTCTATGGTAGGATACCCAGGAAGACCCCACTTCTGACCCAGGGACATAAAAAAGCCAGGCTGCCAAAACTTACCTGAGAAAGCCAAAAACGTTTTGGAAGAATGTTCTCTGGTCAGATAAGACAAGAGTAGAGCTTTTTGAGGAAAAGGAACCAACGTAGAGTTTATAGGAAAAAAAAACAAGGCCTTCAAAGAAAAGAACAAGGTCCCCACAGGCCAACATGGCGGAGGTTGCCTAATATTTTGGGGATGCTTTGTTGCCTCTGGCACTGGACTGCTTGACCGTATGCATGGCATTATGAAGTCTGAAGATGACCAACAAATTTTGCAGCATAATCTAGGGCCCAGTGTGGGTCTCCCTCAGAGGTCATGGGTCTTCCAGCAGGACAATGACCCAAAACACACTTCAAAAAGCACTAGAAAATGGTTTGAGAGAAAGCACTGGAAACTTCTAAAGTGGCCAGCAATGAGTCCAGACCTGAATCCCACAAAACACCTGTGGAGAGATCTAAAAATGGCAGTTTGGAGAAGGCACCCTTCAAATCTCAGAGACCTGGAGCAGCTGGCCAAAGAATGGTCTAAAATTCCAGCAGAGCATAGTAAGAAACTCACTGATGGATACCAGAAGCGGTTGTTCGCAGTTATTTCGTCTAAAGGTTGTGCTACCATGTATATTAGGCTGAGGGTGATATGACAATCATTTATTTTTTTTCCCATTTTCTTTTGTGTTTTTTCATTGCAAGTAAAATAAATGAAGATATTTGTAATTGCAATCATTTTCTGGGAGAAATTGAGCATTATCTGACAGAATTGCAGGGGTGCCAATACTTTTGGCCAGCACTGTACACAGCTCAGCAATAGACTCAGGGCTTTTCAGTATTTTACCGTGGCCCATCTCAGTCTGAGCGTAGGTGCCGATGATCTCTAGGTTCCAGGCAGGCATGAAGAAGCGGTCCATTTGTTCTGAAGTGGCCTGGTTGAGCAGTGTGGGCAGGAACATTCCCAGATGCAGATCAAAAGGATCGGGTCTGCCAGGGTGCACGCAGCTAAACCACAGAAGACAAGAGCCCAAAGGTAGCCAGACGGTAATGCCAAGCAAAGGCAAGGAGTGGACAATGCAAAAGATTTTTTGAGGATGACAAATTAGAATGATTGTGAGAAAAATGCAGTATGCGCACAAAATTAAAATATAGAGGTTGAGCAGAGATGATGCCATGAAAAAAGAAGAGGAAATCATTATTGCGCCTGTGATTTTTAAATTAAAAAAAAAAAAAATTGTGTATAATTTGGCTTTAAGTAGCAGCGCAAGAGGCCACCATCTTTGAGGATTTCTCAAAAATGTGCTATCGCGACATGACACAAAATATTTCCCTAACTTTTCTCCAATACAAACACTTGATTTCTCTAGAACCCATTCTCCTATTTTCCAAAGTCTTCGTGTATTGTAGCCAGGTTTAAGTGATCGTTCAGAGTCAGTATTTTGACAAGACATTTTTGGGAAATTTTGTCACATTGCAACTTGAAACTCAAATTCTAACACAAGGAAATCCAGCTGTAAGGGAATTCTGTATTGCCAGGAGTAGGCTGGGACATTTTCCACGTCTCCTACACTGTTGTGTTGAAAGCAATTGTCACAGTGTGAAAAGTATTTTATAGTGGAACCCAGATTTCCATATGCCTAAATATTGAAAATATTCAATTTACAAATTGCGCACCAAATACTGCCAACCCTCTGACCTTGTCGCAGTGTGCAAATGTTTCGTTCATGAACCGATAGCTATTTTGTAGAGTATTTTTCATTTTAACAACCATATCATGACAAAATTATGCTGGTTTCTTCATGTAAAAGAGGCTGTTTCAAATACAGTAGAAAAATTGCTCACTAACTTGCTCTTCTAAATACCAATACAAAAAGGACAGTCAGTGGGCAGCAACAAACAATAACTTGGTTGACCTACTTTCTCCCTTGCAGGTTTCTCAGCCTTCATAATTCCAAAGGAATAAATTTGTTACAAGCTGAAACTCAACTTTGCAATGCACTCTTGCTTGTTTGAAATATAGACTATTATTTCTATGAATGCAATGCGAACGAAATTGAGCAATCTATGATAGAAAGTTACGTGCCGAAGATTCGGATGATTTCATTTTAGAATGTAGATCTATGACTTACAGCTACTTAAACCTACTAAGAAAATTAGTGATGTTGTTAGTCAACCAAAAATATCAGAGCTATATACTTGATCTGTCAAACACATACGGTACAAAAAAGTATTCAAAATAGGCCTGTTTTCAGAGGTAAAACTGCAAATTTAGTGAGAGCCCCACAAAAAAAAACGGTGTAGTCAAGGACTGACCGTGACCCAGCTCAGTTTGAGCATATGTGCCAATGGCCTTGTAGGATTCTGCTAGAGGTAACCATTTCTTGCATTGCTCAGGGTCACATTGGCCATAGAGGGTTGGAAGAAACATGACAAAGTGAAGTCCCATTGCCTCATGAAAGTTGCCTCGAAACATTCTGGGTGAAAGGAAGGTATACAATCAATAACCGACAACTGGTTTAAGTTTTAGGAATGAACGGGAAAAGGTATGCAGGTAAAGTATGAAAATAATGTCTACGGATGCTGAACAAAATATTGTGAATGATGGAACTTTCACATTAGTTATAACTTAAGTATTTTTTTTTAAATTAAAAACATCAAAGCAGTACAAGAACTACAGTTCCGTATGCTACAGTCGTTTTGTTTATAAATCAGTGTACAACAGAGTAGGGCTGGGCGATATGGCCTTAAGTACGTATCGCGATAAATTGAGCAGATTTACCTCGATAACGATAAATGACGATAAATTCGCCCAAGCAGACTGTTATACAATTTGAAAATTTGAATCAATGCATGGAATACAAATTAACCATTTCTCGTTAAATTTATTTAACCAGCTTTCAATTTAACAATTGCACATGCAGTCTAAACATTAAGTATTAAAAAAATCTTGTAAACAATAAGAATTCTAGTGTGAACATTTATAACAGCTTGTATGACCTGAAAAATGTACAACATTATAAAAATCAATATGACGACTGTGCAAACATGTCACTCTATCACAAATGACTTGCAGGTTAACAGTACACTTCAGACAACTTATCGGTAATGGCTGCTGTGACATAATTATTCAACACACGTGTTTATGTCAAGGTTTCAGTTTATTTATTTTTCCGAAACATTTTTTAATACATGCACCCCCCACACAGACACAACCAGATTAAAGCTGTATTGCTCTGATGCCAATGAAACATTTAATACGGTTTTATGATAGCTGAATAAAGCAAACACATACAGAAAAATAGCTGTGCCGAGTCCACTCATTAATTTCAGCCGTTTCGACAAGGTTAGAGCCGCTGTCCGACTCTTTCACGTTCATTTGTAGCCGTTGTTAGCCGCAAGCGTTAGCCTGTGGCTTGGCTACCAGAAGAAAGCATCCTCTCCTGATATCGTGAGAACCAGGGAGGACATCGGGTGAAAGCCCGTCTGGAACCCGCCAAGAGTTTACTTTATGTCGGGTGAAAGTTTGGCGAAGCTAACTTAAGCCCGACTCCATCTCGTTTACTTGTAGCGTTAGCCTACCGGGCTTCTGTTTGATTGGCTTCCTGAAAACCACGTGACTCCATACGTAAGCACACTGTCTGCTTTCTTAAAGGGGAATGAACATAGCCGAACAACACAGCGTCAAAGCGGGACAAAAAGACTATATTTAGAACCAGGGAGGACAGCGGGTGAAAGCCCGTCTGGGACCCGCCAAGAGTTTACTTTATGTCGGGTGAAAGTTTGGCGAAGCTAACTTAAGCCCGACTCCATCCCGTTTACTTGTAGCGTTAGCTGCTAGCGTTAGCCTACCGGGCTTCTGTTTGATTGGCTTCCTGAAAACCACGTGACTCCATACGTAAGCACACTGTCTGCTTTCTTAAAGGGGAATGAACATAGCCGGAAAACACAGCGTCAAAGCGGGATAAAAAGACTATATTTTCTTGTTTTATCAAATTACCGAATTTACCGACATGGTCAAAATTACGTCGGTCATCGTGAAGAATTTGGTGACGGTAAATTTTCGGTTTACCGCCCTGCTCTACAACAGAGACATAAAAGCAAGTTTGCTTCTTGTTGACTGACAACGCCAACACTGTTGTAACTAGGCATGTGACAGTATGATATTTTGACGGTATGATGAACTTAAGCCAAAATATCATGGTTTCACAGTAACACAGTATTGCAATTACAGCTCTAAAATGTGTTACTTTGAGAGGGAAAAAAAACCTTTTCCCATTGAACAGGATTTTCTTGTTTCTAAATAAATTAGCAAATTGGAACATAAGTATACTGTTCAGTTAAAATAAATTTAAAAATATATATGGCGGAAAACACTCAGGTGACTTGAAGTTCCGCTCTGAGACCTCCAATTTGGCCAACTTTCTAAATTGTCCGATATGCATGTGTGATACATCATTGGAAAGCTTAAAATCTCAATTTTCTGGGGGAAGAAACATTTTGAACAGGACGGCATATAAAAAAAAAATAAAATAAAAAAATTAAACAGCAAAACCCTATCTGGAGCTGAGCGCACACGAAAGCAGAATTACAGGCACCATGATTTTAACGAGATCGCGCACTTACCTTGTTTCAATCCAAAAACTCCATGTAGCATGTATTACTGAGTGTCAAGACACAGCTGTGAATGGCCACAGCTGGATTTTTGGGGGATTTTATGGGTGAAACATGGTAATATAACAAGGGTCGCTATGCAGAAATGGCAGACATCAAGGAGTGGTCGAGATTTTCTTTTTCATATGTTTACCCTTTAAAAATTTTTTTTTTCCAATGTTTATTTGTATCGATTATTTATCATCTCACATATCAGAGAAAATGCGACAGTAACAAAAAAAATACAATTAAGCGATAGTTATGAGGTAGATATCCGTGATTTTTTTACAGACACAATTTTTTTCATTGTGACGTAATTTATTTTAAAAGTTTAAAATATGCGAGTGAATAATTTTTTTAAGTCATTTTTTTTTTTTTTTTAACGAAATATTCGACATCAATTAATGATTCTAAGGTAAAAATGACAGACATTTTGAACAATAAATATTATTAATTACCTTCGTTTTATGGCTGGGTTGAAACAAAGGCGATTGGGTGACGTCTGTAAATGGGGGTTTCCAGGCTAAAACGGACAAATTAAAAATACTTTGGGGGCTTAATGCGCCATGAATCTGCTATGGCAGCATATAGACATGTTGTTCTATCAAACACAACAGTTCTTTTGGCATAAAATACAGCAGTTTCTTTTAAAGTGGAGTGCAAGACCAGAAACTGCTTTTTCAGTCTTGTCTGTGTTTTCCGCCATATATATTCTGAATAAAATTAAAATAAATGCAGTCCTTTAGGCGAGCCTAAACCCACAACTACAGCTCAACATTATTACCATCAGAACAAAAATTATTGAATTACTTTCCGTAAAAAGCACATGTGTATGACTCGTATCATTTTTACTAGTGATGCACAACAATGCATTTTTCAACCAATATCGATAACCAATAATTTCCTGCCCCTTCCACCCGATAACCGATAATGTCACGCCAATAATTCTATTCAAATATGTATGTAAAATTTTAAAGTATACAAAGATCTAATGTTACTGTGCAAAAATGTAATTTAGTGCTATTTTTTTCCACATCAAATGTGAACAAGTAGTAAATCCCAACAACTAAACAATGGCAATGACGTTGTGTAATGGTAAGCTTTTGGCAACAATTACTTAGAGTAAACACCCAAGTTGCACAAAAATGCAAATTAAAACTAAGCCATTCCTAACATATATCACATTACTACACTGCAAAAACACCTCCTTAAAACTAGCAGAATTGGACGAAACTGTTGATTGCGTACATTTGGAGGCTAAATCAAGTATATAATTATCGGATTGCATTATTGGTTGAATTTCGTTTTATCTGGATTATCTGTGTGACGTCATAATTGCCATTATCGGCCGATGATTATCGGTGATCGATATTATCGTGCATCTTTAATTTTTACGTTAAACACACACACACTCTTTCTCAACACAGATAGTTGCCAGGGAGAAAAAAAACCACTGCTACACACTAAACACGCTGGAGTTAACTTTTGTAGCTGATGGAGAACGCTCATGACAGTGTTTATTTGTATAAATGCGAAATCATATTGGAGGTATTGCCTCCTCTGCAGCCAAAAATCATGTTTTACATGTCGGTTGGCCCTCCTCCTCTAAGCCGCGGCCATCCGTATCTTTTCTGTGGCCGGTGTATTTCCATTCCAGCAATTTTGTTTTCTTGACAGAGTTGTTTTGCTTTTTTGAAACCTTGCCGTTTTCAGACCACGGTATACCTGTATACTGGTTATCGGCACATGTCTAGTTGTGACTACAAGATCAACAATTGTCACCAACTCTTTCCACTCCATTACATCTGATACAATTACAATGTCTCACTCTTAAGCATCTGCAGGCTAGAAAACTCATACACCCTTTGACATCGTTTTAATCTCTGAATGTACTTTGCTCTTATATTATTTATTTATACAGTAGTACAATGCCCTTGGCATAGTTTACATAAGGTTCATTGACACTTTTCTGAAAATTTCCAACCAAAAATGTTTTGTTGTTGTTTTATTTCCCCCTTATCGTAAGAAAGGGTTGCATGACATATTATTCCATTCTTATTACTTGTAATCACATACCTCTTATAGCAGTAGATCTCCTCTGGGTCTGCGATGCCATACTCTCTCAGTTTGAGGATCATTTGAGCGCTCTTTTTAACAGCTTGGTCATAGCGTTCACTACGGGACAGGAAGTTTGGATCCTCCTCCTTAAAGTCTGGGTCATTCAAGACCATTGACTCTGCAGTGGAAATGAAGGAACTCAATCAGCACTACAGTCAACATTCACTATATTGAGTTTATTGTTCATGCCAAAGCTATAGAGTAGGAGTGGGAACTTCTTGGAACCTCACGATACGATACGTTTTGCTATAGAAACATAGGCGGAGTTGGACTTTTGGGGCAAGCGGCACAACATGTTGATGACCCTGAAACGCAGTGTCAGCAATAAAATGAACTAACAAGAATGTTTATAATAAGTTGAAAATTAGTGTAGTTGTTTCCCATCATTCTTGAGGGGAATTCCAAATCAGGCTGCTTACTGCTTAGGCTACACTTTTCGCCAAGATCGTCATCCATTAAATATGGTACGCCCACCGGTCTCGTGCCATGTCCCCCCCAGTCGAAAATTGTATCCCCTGGGTGGAGCCATTGCGCTGCACTGATTTCCGTGTATTCGTGATGTAGTTATCTACGAGGTTTTAAAACATGGCCCATCCATAAAAAAAAAGTTTTTTCTGTCATATAACACAACATACGTACGAACGTAAAAAAAGGCAATGTTTCACTGTTTTACTGGTAGGATGACCTAGAACTGTTTTTATTGTAATTCAAGTCCTGTATGGAGTTTCTCCAGTTTAATCAACGGCAATGTCCAAAATATATAAAAGTGGTTCTTTTCTGGCTTCAATTAATTGTTTAAGTCGACATAACTCATAACTAATGTGTGTGTAGCCATGGGACACAATTTTTGAGGGGAGTAACTACATTGGCAAGACACCGGTGGTGGCTCCGTTGTACAATTAGCGTCTTTAGTGGGGCAAATTGAAACTAGCCTCTCCATTTTGACGGTGGTCTTTAGCATTTAATGTTCCACAATTTCAATCATTGGTTCTTGCTCAGTAGTTGTTGTCGCTTTTAAAAGCTTAGGTTTGAAAAAAAAAAAAATCACGTACATCCATCTGGCCTCTTCGGTCCTCGGGTGGTTTTGGCTAAGCAAAGCGAATGACCGTCTAAGGTGCTAGTCACATGATCTGGTCGAAAAATATTTTTAAAATTTTGATCTATTATAAAAATCTTTTTTTGTTCATTTCATTTCATTCTTTTTTCTGTTTGTTTGTTTGACATCTTTTATAGACAATATTTTACCGGAAAATTATTAATTTTAAAATCATATACTGTATAGGAAAGTCAATTACATGCAATGACACTTTCGGCCACCAGGGGAGCCGGGCCCCCCTGAAAATCCGCTTATGGATACAAAGCTCACAATAACGATGCTCTGACGATATGGCGATACAACGATTATCGATACATTGGTCAGGAAATCATTCTAGGATTTTCTACAAACAACTAATAAACAGAAAAACAAGTTTCTGCTATGAATTGGAATGGGTTTATCGCTAGTAGACGTCCAATCCATTTGAACTGGGAGGGTGGCAGCGAATGAACATTCCCTCCCACTTCAAACGGATTGAACGTCTATGGCTGTCAGTGGCAGCAAATGTGGCAGTGAGGTAATTTTGCCATTTAAGGTCCTGTTGATTTTGGGGTATTATTTTTATGTTCTGTAACTCAAAATAAACTGTCCTGTTTATTTTGAGTTACAAAACAGGAAGTGACCTAGGAATCACCCAAATGAATAGGCAGTGACTCAAACTCAACAGGAAATGTCCTGTAAATGCCCTAAAATGAACAGCAAGTTACCTGTAAATGCCCCAAAAATCGGACCGAATGACTGTGAATGCTCTGGTTTTGAATGAACGAACATTCCCAGTCTAAATGGATTAGGCGTCGAGCACTGTCAATGGCAGCCTTAAGCCTGAGTTATACTCCCACGTTGCGGTGACGGCGCAGCGACTATGGCGTCATTCGACATTCGATAGTTCTGCGGTGAGGGAATGCGTTGCTCTGTAATTCACCGCCAAACCACTAGAGGGATGTGGCGTTATGTTTGTACGGTTTTGGGGCATGCTTGTTGACTTCCGCTAGTCGGAGTAAAAATAAACAATGCAAGATGGAACTCTTGAAAGTAAATATTCTGCTCATCAACACTGAATAAATATTGAACATACAAATGTTGAGGGGCAGGCGACGCAGAAGACGGTTTCGAGGCGGTCTGGCGGACTTTTGATGCCGCACAGAGAGTTTTAGACTCGGGTGGAGAGAGCTAGCTGTGGCGGCTAGCTTCAAACTGGCGTCGAGCACTGCGTTCAAGGTCTGCAAAGCCCTCCAGCCCGATTTGTTTGCCGTGTCCTACAACCAGCCAGTGGGAAGCCATAGCAGATTTCTGGCGTCTATGGAACTTCCCAAACTGCGTTGGGAGCCTTGATTTCAACGTTATCATAAAAAGCACCGAGGCACTCTCAATCAGTGATGATGTATCGTGTGTGAACTGTCTGTTATTGAAAATTAAAGATCAAAACAACTCTTTTGACACCAAATCTGTGCTTTATTCTTCATATACTTGAAGTGTGACACGTAAATAAGTCACAGACTCAAGCAAACATATGTACACAATAAATGATGAAGTGCACCAACCAAAAATACGACATAAAGTGATAAAAAGTTGGCAGTTTTTGGCCGACTGGGTCACCGCTTTGTGTGGCCACTCGATTCCGAACACACACGTCTCGGTGGTTCTTCCATTTTTTTTTTTTTTTTTTTTTTTTTTTTTCCCCCAATCGCCTACCTTGCCATTTGGCAATCACAATAATGTCTTGACGAGACTTGCTCTTAGATGATACTCCCGTCGGCTTGGTCCATTTTTGCGTGTAGAAAATAATGTTTGAATCTATTCTACAATGGCGGTGATTTCGCGCTAAACCAGAAACAACAGTCTGAGCGGACCAATCACAGTCCGTTTTCGCCACGTCATACACATCTACGCGACGCGAAGGTTAGAAAATTCGAGAGGCGCGCGTCAGGCTACGGCGTAGGGTCGTAACTCGGGTCTTCCTTGACGGCGCAGGTCTGACGCGGAAGTATAACTCGGCCTTTAGAGATAACTGAGACACTATTATGGTGGAAGATTTTGGTTCCAACTTGATGGTACCCCCCCCCGCCCCCCCCCAAACACATTGACACCTTTTTAAATCGATTCTTGACAGGAGCATATCGATAACCTTTTGGAATACAAAGTATCACGATATATCACCAATTCGATAATTTGTCAAACCCCTACTATAGAGTGGATTTTGAAGCAGTTTTCACCTGTGATAAACTGGATAATGAATAAATGCATGTTTTTTTCATTTTTTTTTCACAGTATGCAGCACATTCCAAAATATAAATACCAATCAATGAGTCCAGTTGTGGTACATTTCCATATACCACGTCTCGGATTAAAAAGATTCCCATATAACCACTGAAGTAGGCCAGAATTCATTACTGATTAACCTAGGACAGGAGACAACTTGCAACTAGTGCAGTGATCCAAAAAAATGTTTACATGTATGTCATAGTCTGTTACATATGGTGGCAGGCAGAAAAATTACACTATCCACCAATTAGATGGCTGAGGACCTATAATCATCCATATTTGTTCATTGGTATACCATGAAATGTAATATAAAATGTGCTTTAAGTCACTAAAATAAGGCAAGGGGGCATAGGTGTTTGACATTGATGAACTCTGCACACACTATTTTCAGAGCGCTCAGACAAACAATTAGCCGTGCAAATGACCTTCGAGGTGAGTTCAATAAAGTGGCATAACGTCAAAAGACGCAACATTTCACTAAATTAAACAGCCTGTGGAATAATTTGAATACTTGCACAAGTAACAAGCTGCATGCTAACATTAGCCGACTGATTAGTTAATGCATTCGATTTGATATTAAGATTAAAGACTCTTCGACATGACTTTTAAGAATTTAGCCGTGACAATGCTCGAAGTCGCGAATTTGCATTTTGCAATATGACCTGTTTGTTCACACATGCAGAAAGAGTTACCGATTTCTCGTCTCCTCTTCGTCTTTTCTGGGCCTCCGTTCAAAATGTTGGTGAGCTTCTCGACGTCAAAAGTTGCCTTCTGCCTCTCGTTTAGAATGTCAGGATTCATGTTTGAATTTAATGCGTGAAAGGTGAAAAATAGAATGAGAGCGGCGTGCGTTCGCTTGATTAAAAAGTCCTAAACTCAAGCGACCTGTTCGCACTGCTGCTGGATGAGGTGGATGACGTCAGGTCATGTGGTACAAACCCGGAAGTAGGAGCGACATTTCCCACTGGTGTTCTCGGTAAGAAACGCCCTACTGCAATGTGATTGGCTCCTGCGTCTACCAGGAAACTGCAGCCAATCATATTGCAGCAGAGGGTTTCTTTCAGCCTATCATAATCCGGTAGGGCGTGTCCTGCCTAGAACTGCTTGGGAGTCACAACGTGTTTAACAACACAGCTCAAATTTCTTCGTCTATCGCTATTAAAAGTGATGCTTCCCGGTGCTGCGGTGTATTATTTTCCGTGGGAATTCAAGCCTGGAGCTTTGCCGGACGGAGCATCGGTGCGAACATTTGGCAGGTGAGTTTGCTACTCACTTTGAATTACATTTGTTTCGTATGGTTATCAACACTATTGAATCATTAACTCAATTATTATTTTCATGTCTGGAAGCGGCATCACGCCATTAGACGTCTACAGTGATCCCTCGTTTTTCGCGGTTAATGGGGACCAGAACCTGCCGCGATAAGTGGAAAAACTGCGAAGTAGCGCACGCGTATTCAAATTCAGCATTGGAAAGAGACAGGGCTGTCAACAGACTTCTATGCCCGGGACAAGAGACCATTATAGGGCAACCCCACCCCACCCATGCCAGCGGCTTGTTGCAACAACATACAGTACTTTTAACGCTTTGCAAGCATGACAGTGTAAATTTTCAATTTATTTGAGATGGACAGTTAAATTTAACAGACCATAATGTGATGTGACACAATATAAACGAACAATTTCCATTTATTGTCCCATGTAGGCTACAATACAATACAACTGAGAGTGCAATGCCTGCCTACTAAGCAACAAAAGAGTATAACTAAACATCCTCAAATGTTGCTGTATATATTTCTTACAGGTGACAAACCTGGTCTTCAAGTGACTCTGAAAAGTCGTTTTTGTATTAGTAGTAATTTCCTACAACATTCAGGGGCCCCTATGGTCCTGAGGCGGTTGACCCCCCCCCTGTCGACAGGCTTGGAAAAGATACATTAAAGACTTTTTTTCCCCAAAGTATAATTGAAAAAAATATGTATACTGTATATTTTAATATATGGTTTCCAAGCAATTCAAAGGTAATAACTATTACAAGTGTTTAACATGTTACTGTCCCACTGAATTATTTTAAAACAAGAACAAAGTAATGTAGTAGAAAAATGCTTGACTTGATTAAATGCTTCTGTTACCTCCCTTGGTTCTGACGCTTGGAGTGACATGTGGAAATTACAAACTGCTCAGGATCACTTTTACCATGTGGCGTTTATAGCCGTGAACACAACAAGCCCGGCCGCCTCGAACGTCGCCACACATACATTCATTCCAGCGCGTGCTTCACAGAGCCTGTCTGTTTCAAGGCAGCACTTGCAACACTTCATTGAGTGAGTCTACTTAAATCCGGTCATTTACGCACAATGAGTTGCCACAGCAACTGTTTAACAAGTTAAACTATGAAGCTTGTGACTCTGGCAAGATCAAACACAAACATCTGTCAACATCTTTTACTTTGATAAGCAACTCCAGTGCAATGCCGCAGTGCCTGACGAACAAAGAGCAGTGAGAGGGAGGGAGCGACAGTGAGACTCAGCTATCGGCTCGGGACAGCTCATCTGCATTATTATTATTATTTTTTAATTAAAAAATCCGCAACGGACTGAGGGTGCGGAGTTTCAAGCGCGAAGTAGCGAGGGATCACTGTAATTCATTATGACTGGGACAGCCTCCCAGTCAAAATGAGTTGGACGTCCATCTCTGTCAATATCAGCCAATTAATGATCCCACTTATAAACAAGTAAACTTTTTTTCTCATACAAATGTTATTCCAGCAATATTTGGCGTTTCCATTCAGTTTTTCCCAAAATATGCACCTTAGGTTATTTGAAGGTTATTAAAGAATTAGACTGTATTCAGAGCACAAGATTTTATTACTTCCATATTCACTTTCAAATTAATGACTACTTTAACCATCCGGTTTTTCTAGACTTGCCTGCTATGAACCGGAAAAGTCCCAGGCATCACTAACATCTCAACATGCTTCCAAGGAGCACAAGGTCATCATCAACACATTGTTTGTTGAACCATTTAATCCCATAATAGGGGCCCAGTATATGGTTCTGGGTGAAATAGAAACAACCGAAGGTAAGAAACAACTTTAGTGCATAGTCTTCTAAGATTCACAATATTGTGTCAGTTTTTGTTTTGTTATTATTCAAACATATTTTTTACTTTACAGAGGTGGGCATGCGTGTCTGTGCGCGTGTGCTCAACTGTGTGGATGGTGTGAACATTGCCCTTCTTCAAAAAGCCATAAACGAGCAGAGGAGCTTCTTCAAGGAAAGGCACAGCCAACCGGAGGATGTTGCAATGCAAAATGCAGATGCAACTTGATCTTGGACTTCATTGTAGATTGCTGACATTTTGAATGTTTACGTCAATCAATCACTATTCGAAGTAGTCTTGTTCGGTTGATGAACTGATGGATTTTCTGGATTCGCTGCCACTCCAGGTTTCTTACATTTCAAGCTCAGGGTATACAATATCTTCATTAGAGCCTAAAACGTTTACGATTCTTAACTATTTTCCGTTAAAGCATGGTAAAGCAATAATGTGGTCATCATGCCATGCACTTATTAATAATATGTGAGGCAACTTAAATAAAGGCTTGAGAACTGTCTGTTTTGTCTACATGTGTGTTTTACTTAAAAGACTACACAACAAGACATTATAATTTAAATTTATTGAAAGGTGTTTGTTCATAAAGTATCAAACAAGATAGAGGTGAACAGTGTGAAGGATAACCCAAAAGTAATACAGAATCATATTCATCTTAGCATTGCACCATGTCCCAGTATTCCAAAGTAAAGTTATATGGTAGATACTTCATTTGTAATTTTCTTTTTTTATCTTAAATCATAACATGTGCCCACATCTGACACGTTTAGTAAACAAAGGCAATCCTTCTGGTGTGCCTGAGATAAAACACTATGTTCATACAAAGTGATCCCAAGTGTATTGGATCACATTTCCATCCATTACTTCACAAAGCGGATAACTCTTAAATTGTAAACCCGTTTAAAATCTTGCATATCTGTTGTACGCTGGAGTGTAACCAGATTCTTTGGAGGAGGCCGGCAGCATTAGAAGGCCAGAGATTGGATCTCTCTTACAGCGATCAAGGGCTTGCTTGTAGTTGATTTTCTGCTTGGTGAGGGGGTCAGTGATATCCTTCTTGTAATTGCTTTCCGCTTGAATCTCTCTCATCATTTGACTGTCGATCATTTTGGATCCAATAGCATCCAAGATGCTCACCCTTTTGTTGTTGTTGGGATCGATCAGCCCTCCAGTCAGGTGCTGCGCTTCCATGTACCAAGTTGCATTTTCCTTTGGCATCCAGCCTTTCTGGCTGGCTTCTCCCACAGATAAACGCTCTCTGGTCACTGGGTCTTCCACACCAGTATAGGCCTTCTGAGCGTTGAGGAGCCTCTGAAGCTGGCTGTCATCGATGAGTCCTCTGGAAGCTGCCTTGTGAACTGAGTGTCTGTCTTTGGAGGCGATATCAATGATGCCACCGGTTGCTGCCTGAGCTTCCAGAAGCTTTTGAGCTGTAGTGGCATCTATAAGTTTACGCATGGCAGCGCTACGTACAGTGAAGCAGGTGTCGGTGTGTGTGTCCACGATCCCAGCAATTGGATATGTTTGGATAGCACCATACTCAACAGGGGCTGACTTGACTGGCGTGCTGTTTCTTTGGACGAATGAGTTGTACTGGTTCTTTGGCTTGGTTTCACCAGCAACTAGCAAGGCAAACTCTGAGATGTGGAGTTTGCCTTGTTTGTACCGATCTAGATCGTACTGTGTCAGTCGGCCTTCCTTCATGGCCTCTTTAATGGAGTACTGACTGCCGCTCTTGCGATCCTGCAGTACAGATGTCTCGCCATCTGGTCCCACAGAGGTAATCTCCTCCCAATCACACTCAAGCTCCTGCAGATGAATGTACTGTTGGCGATCAATCAGACGCATCACGTAGGCATCATAAGGAGACATGTCTTTTCCAGTGTCTGGATCCAGAATGGTGATTTTGGTGGACACATTGGTTTCTTTGGTCCTGGTTTCAGTTTGTTCCTCTTTCTGCATGCTCAGCAGTAGGTCGCGAAGAGTGCTGTCACGCAAATGGATCTTTTCTTTTTCGTTCAGGATTTCTCTCTCAAGTTGCTGGATATCAGTACCCATCTTGATGCTTCTTTGCCTGCTCATCTGTGTTCTCTCACTCATGAGTCTGCTCTGTTGTTCGAAAGACAAGTTGATGTCATGTTTCTTTGCCTCCAGTGTCCTGAGCTCACGAGTGAGGTTGTCCTTCTCCCTCAATAAGGCGTCTCTGTTCAAAGTCAGGCTAGTTTCTTCTCTTGAATTGCTAGATTTGGAAGTCATCAGATGGGTTGTCTTAGTACTGAGGCGTTTGATTTGATCCTCAGTGTCCTGTCTTGCAAATTTCTGCTTAGAAACCTGTTCCCTCAGGCGATCTCTTTCGTTTTCCACAGCCTGGTCTTTTTCAACACGGACAACTTCTTTGTATACTTTCTTCTCGACAGACTTTTCTTTCTGAAGGACCTCAAGCCTCAGAGTGATGTTACGGATGTCTCTCTGGAGACGCAGTATATCGTTGGTTTCTTTATCCATTTCTGCCCGCAGACCAATTGTCAGCCTCTCCAGTTTCGGGTCTCTCTCCACTTTCAGTACCTCCTCAACAACAATATTTTCTGAAACAGCAGGTGGCGCATGTTCCAGCTGGTGGATACGCAATCTGAGTTCCTTCAATTCCGACTCGGCTATGATCCTCTTTTGATGCTCGTCACTTGCTTTGAGCAGTCTCTCCTTCTCTTCCACCTTTGTTCTTAGTTGCTGTAACTCCAATTCGATGTGACGTCGACTCGTCACTTCTTCATCAAGGCTCCTACCCAGCCTCTCATGCTCAAGCACTTGCCGTGGGTCCTTCTGTAAACGCACAACTTCTTGCACAACCACCTTCTCCTCAGGTCTTTGCCTTTCTAACAATATGTATTTGTTTTTCAGGTCAAACACCAACTCCTCAATTGAACGTCGCCTTTGCGCCTCGTCCCTCAAATCTCTTCTCAGGCGGTCAGCCTCTTTCTCCAAGAGAGGATCCGGTTCATACTTAATGACATCTCTGGTGAGGATTTTGGTCTCGATCTTGGACTTTTCAGCCTTCCACACATCTCTCTCTTTCTTGAGTGTCCTCACTTGATCTTGGAGGAAGTTATAATTGTTGTGGATAATGTTGACTTGGTCATTTAATCTTTGAATCTCTCTCACATTTTCAGGACTTCTCTCTTCCTTCACCACCTCTTGAAGAACTTCCTTCATTTCTACTTTGGGCTTCTGTGATCGCAGGAAATTCACCTCTGAGCCTACCTTTGTGATATCCCTTTCCATGACAGAGCGCTGCGAATTGAATTCTTGTATGTCTTTCCTGAGGCGTAAGATTTCAACCTCTGTGTTTGGATCAATACGGAAAATCTCATTAACAATTTCCTTCACCTCAAATTTGGGTTTCAGAGCCTGAACTTCCCTGTAGCGACTGTGGAGGTCCAACAGCTCTTTGGACAAGGAGTTATTTTCTACTATCTCATTCTCCACAGACGATCGAATCCTCTTTGACTCCGAGATGAGTTCAGGGTCTTGTTCAACCTTTTTAACTTCCTTTGTGATGATTTTGGGCTGGATGTTTGGAATCATTCTTTCAAGGGCGTTAATTTGGCTTCTCAATTGGAATATTTCATCATTTATGATCTTAACCCGGCTAGTCTCCTCAGAAAGTTCGGTTTCAAATACCCGGAGGGATCTCAACATCTCTGGGTCTTTTTCTACCTTCACCACTTCCTTCTTAACTATCCTCTCTTTGATGAGTGGTTTCTTCTGTTGGAGAATCTCAAACTCTGTTCTCATCTGTATGTGCTCCGAGTCAGTAATTCGGATGCTGTCTCTCAGTCTTGATATTTCATCTCTTAGCCTGACAGCTTCTATATCTAGCTGCGGATCTTTCTCAAACTCTGTCACTTCCCTCGTCAACAGTTTTGGTGCTGTATTTTTTATGTTCTCATCAATGAGGGAAATTTTTTTGTTATAAATGTCCAACTCGCTGTGGATGGTGGTCCGTCTCCGGATCTCTTCATGCAGTGTCTTCTGAAACTCTGTTAAGTCAGTCTCCAGTTTTGGGTCACGGTAGTACTGAAGCACTTCTTTTTCCTCTACACGCTCGACTCCTCTGCGATTCTTCAGTGACATCATCCTATCTCTGAACGCTTTTAGATTAGACTCGACATGAAGTGTCCTCTCCCTTTCGTCCTCCAGTTCTCTGGAGACATTATTTAGCTCGAAAGCATTCCTTTGCTGACTTTCCAGCTGCACCTGATGCTGTGCCAACATCTGAACTTTTTCATCGTTCTGTAGCAAAAGAAATGGCAAAGTCAATAAACGATCCAAGGATTCAGCTTGGGTATTACTGTGTTTATCGTAGGCTGCTCACTGACTTGTAAAAGTAGATTGCGGGTCAACCCCATCTGTTTTTGCCATTGACCATTTTCAGCTAATGCCTCAGCGTAGCGGTTGACTAGATCCCTTTCCTGTGGCAGAAAGACACAGGTAACCTCTGCAATTTGCAAGTAAATGCTGAATACAGACAAGAGGCTACTTAATTAAACCTGTGATTGATACCTCTTTCTGAACAGACTCCTCAAGTGTAAGTGTATACGGTCTCTTTGGAACAGTGGCGCCAGCATCTTCAAGCGTACCATTGAATTTTTCAATGTTGGCATCATATTCCTGCATGTCAAGAAGATGGTACATTTTGTTTTAATGTCATCATGCCTTAAATCGTCTGTATTTTGAACATTGCGTGTTATGTCTTACACCAAGTAGATTCTGCAGGTCTTTAGACAAGTCGGTCACTCTGTCCATGTCATTGCCTTTACGCTTCAGGTCGTCCATCACCCTCTGCAGGAAAGTGTCAGTTATAAGTTACAATGATCACAAGTAAGCTAGTATATTACAATTAATTAGGGAGGGACGCTTAAACAGATTTTATACAGCGACCTAAAGAATTTGTATCCATTTTCCATATTCCTGAAAGAACGCTTAGTCTTCTAATTTTGGGTAAGAGAGCGGGTAAAACTAGGCTAGGTTTATACCACAGGTCTGAATGCACAACTCTGATTTTTTGTCATATCTGGTTTTTTTTGGTGTGCCCGTTCAGACTGCCTTTGTCCATTGAGCCCGTTCAAGTAAGACAAATTCGAAGTCCGAGATGCTCTGAGCAAACTGACCTGCATGCGCATCAAAACAAATGACTACGCATGCTGGCTCAACCTCATTCTAGGGTGATTGTATGATGATTTTAAAGAAGAAGACACAAATAACAGACATAAATAATCCCCGTTTAGTCGTTTTTTCCAAGTTTATATGGATTGATGACGCACACACATATGGACAGTTTGCCCTGATTCTCGGCCGTGTAATCAATCTTGACATATTGCTCATTTGGAGCACAGAAAGAATTCTCAGGTTTATCCCACCCCCCTCCACCTAAATTTTATTTATTCATTTTTTTACTGTTGTCAACCCGCCTCTTCCCTAAAAGCTGCGTTCAAGCTAGGCGCTAATGCTAATGCATAGTTCCATCGCTATCGTAGCGCCCCGTCTTTCTCGCTCTTTGCTGACGTAATTGCTGCATTAATTCCGATTTGGGCACTTGACAGTTCAGACCACAGCCACATTCTGGAAAAATGTGGCCCAGATTGGATTTTGACCACATACAAAAGTGACCTAGATGGGATTTAAAATTGTCCACTTTTATGAGACTTTTCACGTTCAGACCGTCAAGTTAATGCCTCACTCGAGTCGGGAGAACACGAAAAAATCAGATTTGTGCATTAAGACCTGCGGTATGAACCTAGCCCTAATCAGTCGTTCGCAGAGCAGATATACAAACATTCACACTCAGATTCATACCTATAGAAAAGTTAGACTTCAAATAATTTGCACATTTTTGAAATGTGAGAGGAAGCTGGAAAAAAACAGAACCACAATACAAACCTCCACAGAATTGTGAGGCAGGCACTACTTGACCACCATGCTTACCCTTTTGAATAGGCTAGATTTTAATCACGTTTTATCAAAATAACCACAGCAGAAAATCCTCACCATGAGCAAAGAACAAAGGAAAAAATAGACAAAGCAAATGCACAGAAAATAAGCCAACTGGATCACAATTAGCGAGTATTCATACCTCCTGTGAGCTCTGCATAGCATTTAACGAATTTGCATCGTCACTGTAGTTGAACTTGTTCTTTGGAAGGTTGTTGAGGAACATATTCAAGGATTTGGCAGAACTTTGGAATTCCTGGTTTTTGGCGCCGGCCTCTTGTAAGATGTTCTCTCTGATAAATTGGGTATATCGTTGAAAACTCAATATTTTTTGTATGGAGATAATTGATCCGGGACCACATCTATCTGTGATTATTACCTCTCCTTCAGCTGGTTTTCAAGGTTTGCATAGCGGTTGTGCAGCTGTTTGACCTCTTTTCTCTGGCGCTGAATATCAGGACAGAACTCCTGATATCCCTGCTGCAAAGAGCTACATAGCTGTTCAGTGGCCTCCAGGTCCTGACTTAGCTTCCTCATCTCCGGCTGAGCCGACGCCACGGCTTTTCGTTGTTGCTAAAAACGGCAAAGGCGATGTAAAATTACTTTTTTTGGTCTGTTTGTTTTTTAGTAATATTGATAGAATTTTTGTGTGGTTCAACAGGAAATTGTAGTTATTTCCTTACATGAAGACTGTCGCTGGCCGCACGGATCGAGTTTGGCACATCAAGTATTGGTCCGTCTTCACTCAACCTCTCCTCAAATCCTGAGATAAGGCCATCCACCTTTTTTATCTGATTCTCCAGGTTTAGGGATGCATTTGCTCTGAAAAAAAAAAAAAAACAAAATTCGAAAAATGAAGTATATTTTCCTTGGGCATCTTTCAAAGCAGGTGTTACACTTACTTCCTGTTGTACAGGTCAGAGAGCCCCGAGAGGCCATCGTATTTGTTTTCAGCATTGTTCAGTTTGATTGGCAATGCGAAGGAGGCACTAGGATCTTTAGCCAGTAAAGGCTGCAGTTCAGCTTTAGCTGAAAGCTTTTCCTGCTCCAGACCTTTTAGTGCCCTTGCAGCTTGCTAAAAGAAAAAAGAAATGTGTATTTTATATTGTTTGATTTAGCTATTAATTCATTTGGTAAAATGTTTCTCACTTCCTGTTCCTTCAGCCTGTTTAACAGATCTGAAGTAGGGTTGGAGTTGCTCAGTGGAAGTCTCATGCGGCCTAGCATGTCTTTATCAGCTCTGTCCAGGTCAGAATTTAGTTTGTCCAAGCGGAGACCCAACTCAGACAGTTTAGGATCCAGCGTAGGAGACGACACTGGGGCTGCAGTGGTAAATGGGTAAAAGTTTTTTCATTACAAGTTGAGCGACAAGTAAGGGGTCTACAGTAACGCTAGTATTTCAAAAGTGTCAAACTCTAGGTCTGGGGGCCCAGGTGTAGCCCACTATGTAATTCTGTACGGTCTGTGAAAGTTAATCATGCGCGTTGATTTTGTTTTTCTCGCCAAGATATAATTCAAATGAAATTTCTATTGAACTCAATAATAGATCGAGGATGACAGAAATTCGAGAAAATTACAAGGCAATTTTTGCCCTATTTAATATTATTAGAAAATTTTAAAATACAAATAAAATGTATTTCTAGTTTTTCCTACTTTCAATAAAAATAATTTTAAAAAAAGGAATATTGAAAGTTTTCCCGTTTTAATAATAACAAATAATGAATTCAAAAATTAAAAATCACGGAATATTTGCTTCTTTCTCAAACAAGACACTTTAGATCATTTTAGGTCAATATTTCTAAAGGATTCATCAACTATCAAAATAGTTGTCAATACATTTGATAATTGGTTAGTTGTCAATAGTCAAATAGTAGTGGAAGCACTACTTGGCAGACATATCGTAGGGCAGGGTTCACTAAATCCGGACCTCGGTGCCACTTTTCCTGTCGTGTTTTCCACATCTCTCTCCCCTAACACACCTGAATCAAATGATTACATCATCAGCAACCACTCCAGAAGCCTAATAATGATCCTGATTATTTTGATTCAGGTGTGTTGGAGGAGGGAGACATGGAAAACACAACAGGAAAAGTGGCACCGAGGTTCAGATTTAGTGAACCCTGTCGTAGGGTGACCAAACATCCTCTTTTGCCCGGACATGTCCACTTTTCACATCCTGTCCGGGGCATCTAGTGGGGTTTTATAAATTCATGAAAATGTCCGGTTTTTATTAGTTTTCACGGGACCAATTTGCGTGAAATTGACTGACGCTTTACACAGAATAGTACGGTACTGTGCTGCCTGTGACGTCTTCCAAAAGAGCCTGCACAGTTGTTAAGACTATTATTACGATCAGTACATATATAATCAAATGCTCTTTCACCCAAAAGAGTAATTAAGACAAAAATACCTTTATTCTACTTTGTATACAAAATTGCGCATGCGTGCGCAATCACAGACTGGCTTTGTCATGGCGTCAACTGTCAATTCTCATTCACAAACAAACCATTGTCCCGACAGGAGCTCACATGCTATCGGTATGTACACGTGCGAAACTTACTTTTCAGCAACTGTTGACTTCTGTCGGAGCTTTGGACTAGTGTGGATTTGTAAAATAACGTTCGGGGTCGCATTGTTGCGATGATTGTAAACTTTTATAGCAATATTTTATTTCGCCTCGGCTACCGGTGCTCACTAATAGGGTAGCTGTCAGTGAGCTAAGCCGCGCTAGGCATTATAGGGAATGTAGTTTTAAACTGCTGCATTTGGAGACATGCTGGCTGAATCGTTTGTTAGTATAATTCGGTTATTGTTTGTGTGCAATCTAGAACATTGCATAAGAATAACAATTGAATGGGAAAAACAATTTGTCAACAACAATTGTTGTGATAGTAATTTCATAGACTTTGTATTATATATCTATGTATGTATAATTATGTCGACGGGGAACATCCGTCATACACTGCGCCACGCCTTCAAGTTGGGAGCCTACCCACATCAAGAGGAGTTATTCTCAAACACACGCACGCAGTGATTTAATGCCGGATTTCGGTTAAAAAAAGTATGAAAGCTGTAATGCATACAAAAAGGAAGGGTTGTCTCAGGAGTGATTTGTTCAAGGATTCAAGGTAACTATTATATGTGTCGTACCATGCATGCATTTTGAAACGTGAATAAATCAATGGGAGAATTTAGCCGCAACAGCATTAGCGTTAAACTTCGCAATATTTATGTAAAATAACTGGTAACTGCTCGGTTTTTTGCTTTTAACCAAAAATCGAGACTGTTTTACATTCATATTTAAAGAATTCAGAGATTTAAGCATTTATTCACAAGAGTTTTCAACGCAAAAAACTATTTGTTGTACTAAGGGGGACGCCACATTGGCTAACAGACTAGCATCACATTCGACATATTTACGTAAAATAAGTGCTAACTGCTTGTTTTTTTGCTTTTAACCTAGAATCAAGACTGTTTTACATCCATACATATAAATAATTTAGGGATTTAATCATTTATTCACAAGAATTTCAATGTAAAAAGCTCTTTGTGGTGACAAGGCGGTGCCACAATGACAAAGACTAGCATCACATTCAACATGCTTATGTAAAATAAATGCTAACTGCCCGTTTGTTTTTTTTGTCTTTCGTTTGCTTTTAACCAAGAATCGAGACTGCTTTACGTCCATATCTATAAAGAATTCAGGGATTTAAGCATTTATTTGCAACAATTTCAACGTAAAAAGCTCTTTGTGGTGACAAGGTGGCGGCGCAATGACTTAAAGACTAGCACCACATTAGACGTATTTACGTAAAATAAATGCTAACTTTCCGTTTTTTTTTTTTTTTTAACTTTTAACCAAGAATCGAGACTGTTTTAACTCCATATCTATAAAGAATTCAGGGATTTAAGCATTTATTCACAAGAATTTTCAACCTTATAAAGCTCTTTGTATTTCCACTCGGTCAGCTTTGACGGAGATAGGCCCCCTATTAATCGGCCACGCGTAATCGGCCTCGCGCCTCATCAATATCATTATGAAGTCTATGGTAATTTATAAAAATGTTTAGTTGGCACATTGCCTACTGTGTGTGTGTATTGACTGGACTACATTTCCATGAGTCCGTATTATATTATTATTATTTTCTAATCATCATTCCAGTCTTTTTGGGTTTTTTTTTTTGCGCGCGTTTTTATTGTTCAATTATTTTTTAGGAATAATAAAGCCTGTTGAGTTACCTCTGAGAATTTAAATTTGTTTCTTGGGTTATATACTGTGTGGCTATAATTTTTTAAAAATAAAACTGTTTCCTTTCCAGACGGAGGAGGCACACTTTAAATATATTAAAGTGATACAGGCATCTTTGAGTGAACTTCGGGTAAAATTCAAGTAACTGGTGGCTGGGCCGAGGGTCCTCTTTTTTTAAAATGAAAATATGGTCACCCTAACATATTGGCTCTTTGAATACAAGTATAACTATGCTGTGGCCCACGACAAAGATGAGTTTGACACCTCTGAAACTTTTGGTTTGATCGTGACCTGATTGCAGGGACTTCGCCATCTCTGACTTGTGATTCTTAAGTTCTGCTGCCAGAGCAGCTCTCCTCTTCTTAATGTCGCCCAGTTCACCACCCAAACTAGACATATAAAATAGGCATGGCGTTGTAGTTTCAATTCATCACTGACATGTTTTTGCAATTAGGCTGTTTCTTACACGTCCACTCTGTTGATTGCCTCTGGATCAGGAGGTGGGATCATGAAGCAAACCCCTGGGAAGGAGTTAGCGACCCCTTTGTTGTTTATGACATCCCAGTTCTCATTGTCAGAGTTGGATTTCAGGGTACACTTCTCGCCTCTTGACAGAGGTCCCTTAATGACGAAATAGAAATACCGTACAGTGAAATCCTGTTCCTCTATCAGTATGATGATTTTTATGAGTTGCAATCCTCTACCCTGTTTGACTCCCAATCGCAGAGGGACTCCAATGTAACCGTTCTGTTTGGGGGTGTTCGACGTTGCTTCAGTGGAGCAATTGTGGTGCTGCGCTTTCTCAGATCTGCCAGTAACTTCTCACTGTCCTGCAAAGCTTTCTCTTCCGTCTTGTGGGAAAACAGACAAAAACAAATGTTTTAATCACGGCTTTTATGAAAAATATTAAAGTATACTAAGTTTCATACCTCAAGCTGCAGCATCATCTCAGAGTTGCTCTTCCTATTGGCGAGCTTCGGGTCTAAACTACTGTTGAGTTTGTTGAGTGTTTCAGAGAGTTGATCTGCGTCCATTTGGTACTGTTTATTAAAGCAATGCAAAACACAATAAGTTTTTGTCAAACCACATTATGCAAGTCTGGATTGATATTCCTTTATTACCTTTTTGTACTGTTCCAAATTGTCAAGGTGTGTCTCCTGACAAATGCACAAGTGAAGGAACTTCTGCCATTCGTTGCGTACTGCGTCTCTCTGAGTCTGCAAGGGTAAGGTTCCCAGAATTGTAGTTTAGTGCAATTTAGTGACCATCTTGTTTTTCCGTACATTGTACAGAGTAGTACTTCAACTGAAAAAGCATGATATTTTTTGGACTATAAGTCGCACCTGAATATCCTGTAAATCGCTCTGCTCCAAAATGTACAATGACGAAAAAAAAAAAAAAAAAAAAAAGAATCGCACTGGTGTATAAATTGCATTTTGGAGGGTAAATTTATTTCATCACAGACCAAGGACAAATATTGCATATAGTAAAAAATAATGAAATGGAGAACAACAGGCGAAATTGACATCTGTTAATGAAAAAGAATTACAGTTATCACGATAACTATAGTCCTCAATAGCCGCTTTCGCACTGTAGGAATTATCCGCAGCTCCTAGAACCTTTTCCAGAACCATTTTAGTTCCTGCTCTGAGGTAGGGACTTTCAGTGGGGCTGTAGGAACTTGATTACGTAGGTGTTTGGTGATTCGCTGAAATCAGCAGCTATGCCGCTTCCATACTCGCATGTCTCGAGGAGCCGCCATATTTTTAAAAAACTACCCTGTACGAAATCTGTGTGCTCTTCCAGTCTCGTCGTTAGACACTGGATTTGCCGCGGTGTCCTTGGCGGTCTTCATTTCACTGTTTTCTGTTCAGCTGAGTTTTCACGGTTTTATTTTGCCAGCGGTGGGTGTGGCGAGTAAATAATGGTTCACTGGCGCAAACTACAAAGCCACGGCAGTTCATATCAGACGCAGTACCCATGTACAAACACGACTGCCTGGCGAAGGATGGTTCCTATAACTACTGGAGAGGCCTATAAATATAAGAACTAAACATGATAAACCTAATTGACCAACTAGTAGAGCAGAGGAGTTGCTTACTTGAATGGTAGCACTGGCTGGGTGCTTGAGCTCAATCAGTCTGTCACCTTCATCCTGAAGTTTGTTCACCTCACTCTCGTGTGACAGCAGGCTGTTGTTCTTGAAATTCTGTTAATTAAAGGTATGTTTCATCATGTTAACAAACACAATGTCTCCATTTCCAATACTACTGATTAAAAGTCACTTCTGACCTCGTACTGCCTACGGACATCCGGAGGATCCGCCATACGGTCGCTCCAGTCCTGCTTCTTGATCTTATCCTGTTCTTCTCCCAGAAAAACCAACTCCTTGTTGCAGCCTTGCATGTACTCATAAAGGCTGTTCAAATAGTGGCCACGCCACTTGGAGGTTTCCTTTGAGGAGGGGGGAAAAAAACATTTTTGATGCCCATTTGCGGCAAAACGAGTGTTTTTTTTGTCTTTTACAGTTTTTTCATTGGCATTGGAGTGTAAGGCTTATCTACTCTCAGTTCCAATCTTGCATATAACCATTTTTATTACAGATTTGCACTGTTTGTGACTACACAACAGGATTATAAAGTCATAACAGTGGCACTCGTCCACTGGCTGGAAGTCAGAAAAGTTCACTTCTAACCTGAATAGCATAATGCATTCATGTACTGGGGTTGGACTAACCCTAATCATTGAACATAATTGTTAAAGAGTGGCATGAGGAACATTCTAATGAAGTTGAGCATCTCGTATGGCAAAATCCCCAGACTTCAACATTATCGAGCATTTATGGTGAAAGAGTTAGAGGGTATTCTACTGAAGGAAGGCTTAAAATTCCTTTGGAAACAATTCACAAGTTGTATGAATCAAGACCTCAGAGAATTGAGGCTGCATTTGCCGCAAAAGGCGGACCTACACCATATTGAATTAGTTTTTGTGGATTTTTAAAGGTGTTTCTATTATTTTGTCCAACCACTGTATGACATAAATGTGACAAAGCAAAACAGATGTTGGATATACAGTATGACTTTAATGTAAGAAGCCAATGAACAATACGAGTCCATGCTTTTCTTCTTGATAAATTGAAATTCAAACAGATTTTAGAATCTTGTCAAATATTTATCAAGGCACTCACTAGAAGTTTGTTGTACTGCTTCTTGAGGGCCATGTAGTTTTCCTACGAAAGAAGACAAAATATTATGAACAACAATAGAAAATGTGTCACACTGAAGATTTCGTGTTTGGCACTCTGAGTTTACCTTGGTACCGGCAGAGCTCACACAAAGCTGCGAGTTGTATGCTTCGATCTGCTGGTGCAGGAGTCTGTGAGAAGCGATCTGCTTCTCCAGTTCTGGCATTGTGGGCCCATACACGTCACTGCCTACTTGTTTCTAAAAACGTACACACAGAAGCAATTGAATGACTGTTGTTGACATTGTAATGTTCTGGGAGGTGTTAGACTATTCTGTGACACCTACTTGCTTCTCATTGAAAACAGGCGCCCAGTCAATCCTGGGCATCAGCGACACGTCATCAATTTGCTCATAGATGTCTCGATAGAATGTGCAGTCCTTTAGCCAGCGCTCGTGGAGATGGAGGACACTGGGAATAAAAAAAGGCATAAAGATTCAACTATTAAAAGCAACAAAATTTGCAAATTGAATGTCTTTAAGGTCATGGTAATGGACACTGTCTTCAACAAAGTAGAAGAGTTCAGTCAAGCCAACTGAACTGTTCTGGTTTGTTGAAGACGTTTCACTTTTAATTCAAAGGCTTTTTCAGTTCCCATGTTTAGAGCCTCTCTACCCTTTGAATCAGGTGTCAGGCATTGTTTGAGGCAGAAAAGAGGTTACGACTCCAACTTCCTCCGCTATTCAGAGATGTTGTTTTTAGTTTGACATAGATAGCGTCTTTTACACCTAAATCAAACCAGCAATCCTCCCTATCCAGACTTGGAATATCCGTTCTTGAGATACAATAGGTCTTGTGGTTATTGGCAGACAATGAGTTAATGATAACTATTCATTCATCTTGCGTGCCTCTTATCCTCACAAGGCACTCACAAGGGTCGTGGGGGTGCTGAAGCCTATCTCAACTAACTATGGGCAGTAAGCAGGGTACACCCTGAATTGGTTAATTAATAGTAAATAATTTCTTATTTATTTATTTAAAAAATAAATAAATAAATAAATTTAAATAAATTATATATATATATATATATATATATATATATATATAGGTTAGTGTCCTTTTTTTTTTTTTTTTTACATTACAGCGGGAAAAACTTTTTTCTCTTTTTTTTGACTTGTGAAAAAGATGAAACTGCAATTATTCTCAGTTTGTTAAAAATATTTGCCAATTTCATTTCAACGTTATTTTATTCATTACTGATAGACTTTAAAATGTAATTATGGGCCATAACGAGGGTTTTTGTTTTTATTCATTCTTAGTTTATATTAAAATTTAATACCATTTCATTTATACATAAGAAATTAGAAATAATATATAAATGTTAGAGGTGGGAATCTTCTGGCACCTAACGATTCGATTACGATTCAATTATAAATCGATGATTGATGCGCCTCTCCAGCCCACTCCCAGCTATTAACTGCTTTAAATGTTTCGTACAATAGTTCTAAAAGTACAAAAATCCTGTCAGGCTTAAATAAACTACTATTTCAGTGTCAAGTTAACAGTTAAAAACAGTAAATTAACAGTTAAAAACAGTAAATAAAATACTCAAGTCCTTATGCTGTATCAGCAGCTTTAAACTACATTCAATTAATTTAACGTTGTGAATCAACCAAAAGTGGTTAAAATTACTCTCGTTATTCCATAATTTGCCTTCTGTCTACTTTCGACATGTGAAAATTTTAAAACTGTTGCATCATTTAAGGATGGATTCAAGTCAAGATTTTGCCGATTCAGGATTATTTTAGATAAAAAGTTAATTAGGTTCGCTCGGAAGGTCCGCTACAACAGTCTTCCAGAGCAGTCTACTGCTTTAAGATGGCGGGTGTTTACTAAAGTGCCGAAGACCGCGCTGACTGTGTTTTAGTTCCGCTTTACTTGGCATATTTTAATAATCGGAATTTGGATGTTTGTGAATCATGCTCAAATCTTCTGCGGCCGAATCGCAAATAATCTAAGAATTGGAAATATCGCACACCTCTAGTATATACAGTATGTACTGTATAATTATACTCCTATAGTCAAGCTGCACCTGACTATAATACCATATTTTTCGGACTATAAGTCGCACCTGAATATAAGTCGCACCCGCCCAAAAATGTGCATTGAAGAGGACACAAGAGAACAGATATGTCATATTGAAAGGCAATTTAAAATAAAAACACAAGAGAGAACAACATTCTGAATAAGTGTACAGTATGATAATTTTACATGATGCATGAACAACGAAATGCGAAGGTGGCCGGTATGTTAACTTAACATAGCTATTAAGAGTTATTCCGATAACTATAGCATAAAAAACATGCTAACAAGTGTATCAAACCATCAGTGTCACTCCAAAAAAAACAAAATAACATGTAAAATGATAAAAAAAATGTGTATAATTTCACACATAAGTCGCTCCAGGGTATAAGTCGCACCCCCAAAACTGCTCCGAAAAATACGGTACACACTCTTCAAATTGTAAAAGAAAACTATTTTTACTGTATATAAACTGCACTGGACCATAAGATGCTGGTGCCCACATTGTATTATGTATTTACACTAAAAGCGATGCAGCTCATTAGCTTGTCAAAATCCATGAGGGAGAAAAAAAGTAACGGTTTATAGCCTAAAAAAATCACGGTATAATTGAGAGATGGCGTCCAAATATGTGGACATCACATTTTGGGTCATGTAGGCCACATTTGTACTATACCACATATTAATATTTTGGCCTACATGACCAGAAGTATGATGCCCATTTATGTTGACACCAGGTTTTTTTGAGGCTTAATTTCTTAAATTAACGATACCACTTGCCCTATAAAGTATTAAAGCATATCGTGAATCTCATCTGCCGAGGGAGCAACAATATAATCTCACGACACTAAATTTAGAGACATCACAAATGCAGTCTTGGAAAGACTTAGAGTCAAGTTGCAAAAAAAACTGATAACTCACTCGCTTTCAATCTCTCTGGCTTGCGGGTGTTTGAGCTTCTTGGCTTTGTCCACATCCAAGAAGAGGTCTTCCAGCAGGCTCTCAGCTTCACCCAAAGTGTCGCAGAGTTCATTTTGATGTTTCAAAGGAAGTTCTTTCTTATCATTTTCTGCATCCTGGTGAAAAATGACACTGTCAAGCTAGGGAATTCTAAAAACTAAATGAAGGAGGTTTTTGTGTGTCTTTTTTTTTTTTTTTACCTCAGCCAAGAGTTCCTCAGAACGCAGGATGTCCTTCTCCACCACATCTGCATTCTTTTGCATCTGAGCAATCAACAGGGCCAGGTTGCTGGGCTGGGTCCTGCAAGTTGAAGACACAATCTTAAAGAATGGAGAGCCACCTTGCTAGTTGTCAGAAATTTTAAGAGGCTTGAAAACAGCCATGGAAAAATCTAAATGGCAGATGTTCTTTTACTTTTTTTGTGTGTGAAGCTTGGCTTTGGAAGGCTGCATTTTACCCACAATTTGAGCTAATAACTCAACATTTACCAGACATACCTGTTGATTTTCACCAAAACACGGTTGCAATTCCCTTTAAAAAATGGATTTGGTCATAGCATTTCTTAGTTCGAAGCAGGGATGTGCATGGATAGATAAACCCATATTATTTTTCCTACACCAGGCCCTCTGACCTGAATAAAATATGAGCCCTCTCTTTCAGAAGTAAAAAAAGATAATAATAATCCTTATTAGTTACCAAATCGCTCTCAAAGTGTTTTGATATCTGACTTGAGTCGTTGAGAATCGTTCCCTTCACTGATCTGCAGTTGACATATGCTGCCCTTCACTTATTTATTTTTATTAGAGTTGTCCGATAGCTGATAATATCGGCTATTAAAAGCATTTTAAAATGATATCGGATAATATCGACATCGGTTTTGACCCAGTATGCATGTTGCCTTCAAAGTTAACGTAGAAGCCTTCTGCCATAGTACAAGGACTGGTCACAACCTAGCACAGCAGTTATACTTGTTGGCCATAAGATATCTCTAAACTAAGATGCTTGGGATTTGTTATGTGAGCATTTGCATTCATGGTGCAAAAATTAAATGAACAATAATTGATTGAAAAATTATTAATATGTTAGGTCCACGACCGCATGTATCGGTATCGGTTTTGATATCAGTTGGTATGGTTGGTATCGGATTTTTGGAGTTGAACAATATCGGGATATCGGTTAAAAAGTCATTATCGGTTAACTATTTTTTATCAATTGTTTTGAACCTCTTCATAGAAGTAAAAACCTAAGTCAAATATTGGTGCTGTCAAAGTTAATGGTTTAACTTTTGCTGTGGCTTAAAAGCTTTACTTTTGATTACATAATAAAATTTTAAGTTTTTTTCCTCTCAATTGTATGGATAATTTTGCAGATAGATGCAGATATTTTTGGTGGGCTTGAGCACCATCCCCTCAAATATCTATGCATGTGCCGGTGTCACAGAAAAATGTACTTATTGTTTTTTTTTCTTCTGTATTATAACGAAGATGTTAAAAAATATTTGGGGGAAAATTCTGCCTACAGTATGTTTAACAATGATCGTATTTTAGACTTTGGATTCTGAAACATGTCAAATAAACATCGAATCTGGTGTTTCTTCTTTATGCTCAACCAATCACAAGTTAGCATCATGTAAGACAAATATTTTCAATGCCCTCAGCCACTCCCGACACGTTCTTCAAATGCTCGCCATTCCACAGAAGCTGAGTATCATTGCTCCTCCATTTCTTCTTCATGTCAACGCCATATGAAGAATTATGCAATTATCAGCACTTGACTGAGACAATATAGTTACTTTCCCTAAGGGCTATCATTTTAACTCATTGGATTCCATTGACAGCGATAGACATCCAATCCAGGGTTAGGGTTCTCTTTTGCATGAACATATTTTGCGATGTGCATTAAAAAATATATATATATATATATATAAATAAATAATTATGAATAAACTAAATGAATTGAAAGATCCATTTGGGTGGAAAAAAACCAATGATTTAAACAACAATTCATTTGGGTGGAAAAAAAATCAATGATTTAAACAATATTACATTTTAAAAATTGTAATAAATTGGGAAAAAGAAGAATTCAAATAAGTGTGGAATGAGTAGATTTTGCTGTGGGCATTTTATTGATCTATTTCGCTTTACAATTCTCTTGTGATCTCACATATCTTAACTCTTCAGCTGCCATTGACAGCAATAGATGTCCCATTCATTCCAACTGGGAGGGGCTGGAAGCGATAATAATCGCTTCCAGCCCCTCCCAGTTGAAATGGATGGGACGTCTATTGCTGTCAATAGATGTTTGCAATATAATTTTCCCTCTTTTACTAACTACTACAAAACACACACGAACTTTGTGACCTGGGATAGTGGTTGATAAAATGATCATTTTAGAATAGATGTCCACTGTAGCGACCACTGTCCCTGAAAAGCTTAATGTTGAATGCTCAAACATTGATTACAGTACATTTAATTCCAATTGTTTCATGTGCATTGTTGCAAAAGTGGCATAAAGAGAATAGTGAATAGTCACAAATAACAGAGTAAGCGTAATATGACGGAGGAGGTTCGATAATCTGATTAGCCGCCTTGACGAACTGGATTATCAACATAATTGTGCAGGGTTTGTCTGCATTCTTCACCCAGAAAGATCACGGCGCTGCAAACACTCCCTCATTCAAATGTGAAAACGCCCGAAAGGCCGCATTTTACTGAAAAGGGGTATTTGGAAAAAGATCAAATACATAAGAATTTATAAGGAATTCATTTTAAAATTAGAGTTTTAGATAACATAACGTGCCTGAGGCCTGATAATCTCGGTTTCTCACAATTAGCAAAGTAATTACTTGTAAAGTCTTACCCCTATTTCTTTTATTCATATGTACCGTTGAGTCATGTTGCAAATTGAATTGCTGGGCATGGTAACAAACCAACGCCCGTATACTGTGAAGGACAGTTCAGTTAAAGGGCGCCCAACCCTCATTGCGTCACAGCTGACTGACAGCATGCACGCAAGTGACAGATCAGTGTAAGTGATGCACAATTCTTTTCCAAGCTGTGCTTTGTATAAATTACTTCAATCTTCTAATACTCTCAGTTCAAATGGATTGGACATTTATCAACGTCAATGGGAGTTAATTGACAGATCCCAGTGAGGAAATCTTAATTATGTGTTGTATTAGAAAGCCAACCCGAAAAGTGAGGCTGGCAATATTGAGTTTATATCTAAAAGTGCATTTCGAGTTTTGACTAACTTTCTAATCTCAGACATGTTGGGAAAACACAGCATCAAGTCAATGATGCAGCTTCTCATCAAATCTGTTGACTAGCTCTTATAACTGGCTAAGGAAGCAGAGACACAAAGGAGGCCAACAGCACGTTAAGGAAACCTGAAACACTCCTGAGTGGAGGTGTAACAAGTATAAGATACAATGGAAGGATGGAAAAATGTATGAAAAAAAATTTACCTGTTGACCTTGACCGAACTTTCTTTTTTCCGAAACATCCTGGCGATGGGGTGTGAGGTGGACCGAGATCCGGCTGAAAGTCTCAGTCCCTCTCTTACTCCTCTTTTGCGTGTCTCACTCACCCCGCTTCCCCCACTAAGAGTCTCCTCTTCCTTGGGGTCTTGCTGTCAAAGTCTAAACACAGCAAAAGGCTTACCTACACTCCTTCATATCGGTACGGGAGTACCTCCTTCCAGGCGGCCGAGCAGGTGTGTCGCCGCCCAGACATCCACCTTGCATATGGAGGACCGGACTGACCAGTTTTGTCCTCCTCCCATTTCGGGGCCTTGCCCTTCCTTTTCATCGGGGCTCATTCACCACCACTATGAAAAAAGGTTATTGCCTCCATACTGCTGTAGTGGAGGCTACATTAAGCGTGGATTTCAATTTAAGACTGATAAATCACCTGGGGTTCACACATTGGGTTGGACATATATGAATTAGTTTGATAGTGAATTTGAAAATCCATCTGAAAGTTTGACACGCCTAAGTTTATTCATTTTTGTTGATGCAGTCACTTGCGCTGCACCCATTTTAGTCTACTTCAAATATTATTCATCTTACGGATCACCGATTGAAACTTTGGCAGTATAGACGGGTGCAGTTATGAAAAAAAGGCACCTAACCCTAAAAAAATGCAACACAAGGTTTCTCAACTGTTTTTTGTCGTATTAGGTGTACTAAATAACATATCAAAGGTTTACCAAAATATGACCACTGAAAAGGTGTTATTTTCAAGATGGCATCCAAGATGGTAAAAAAAACAAAACAAAACATTAAAATAGCCTAACTCTGTCATTATTTTTCAGACCAGTAGCACCTCCAAAAATTTTTCATAGGGGTGGCCAGATAGGGCCACTTAAAATCTTGGGGTGGCACACCAAAACTAAAAGCCATAATTTCAGGTTTTCATTATATTATTGCAGTAAAAAGGTCAGGGGAAAACTATCAGAAAGACTTAAAGTGCCTGTGACACGAAAAAGCATGTTTATTTCATAATACACGCGGTATTTTATGCTCCTGAATTATATGGACCGCTTGGATGTGTGTCGAAGCGATCGCTATATTTATTTAGTTTTTTTTAATCCCGCGCCATGTAAATGAGTTACTTTCGGCTTCGGTCTTGCATTGAGGAGGACGGCACTGTGACGTGTACGAGAGTCCTCTTCACTATACAGCATTACTGTTGTGTATGAGGACTAAGGATTCAGCTGATTTTGCGGATCAATACGTTTATTTTTCGCATCACGCCAGCCAAACGGCTGCAGAAAAATCTTGCTGTATGAGGGAGAGGCGTGTGCGCCTTTTTTTGAGTTTCAAAAGGTTCCCATTCACCGTGGGCCAAAACAAGCCCTACTACTGTGGGACCATTGGACTTACGAGGAAGTGAGTAAACATTGTGTTTTGTATTATGTCAAATACTGAGATCATTTTAATATGTAGGTGGCTTGCATTTTGTGGCTGACATGCATGCGGGGCATGCATCCACCCGCCGGGAGAGCAATATATTCGGCTTATTGTGCTCATGTGCCCAGTGTTCTGTCAAATTTTCCGACCGATCAGAAATTGCAACTTTTGAGTTAAAAATAGCCGCGAATACAGCGATTACAAAGTAAACACTACAAACTTTCTTTGAATTAAGGACTACTTACGTTTGATTATTGATAGGCATGTAAAAAGCTCTCCTCATGCACATTAGCTGCACGTTAGCTGCACAACAACTGCAGCCGCCCTCCTCCGGGGAACGATCTGTAAATTGCTCTCCGGCGAAGACAATCGACAACCCAGTCATGTCAAAACATCCGGGCTAGTTATGTGTGATTTTCCGCTTAAAAGACTTTGAAACATCACTCGGTTCGGGTTAGCATGTCGACTAGCTGTCACGCCTCTTGGCTTGTTTACATTCTCCCAAGCCGGGGAAGGAAAATGACATAAGCCCGATTTAGGTGTCATAAAATATCGTTCGGGAGGTTCGACAGTAAAGGTGAAGTCGACAGTTTTGACCATTATGGAGTAATTGTGCCATGTCGTCCTGAATAGGTGCATTTTTATTATTTCATATTCCATTTGGCACAAGACTGTTATTTGTCATGACCATGCCATTTATTTAGCAATTGGTGAAAATACTTGGATAAAAAGAATATCCTGTAAAAATACTGAAGAGACAGAAACAATGACATTTTGCAGCTCTCTTCGTCGCGCTTTCCTCGTTGTGAATAGTTCCCCCTCGATGGGTTGACTGGTCCTTCTCAAGCCATTTATTTAGCTGTTGGGGAAAAATACTTGGATAAAAAGAATATCCTGTAAAAATATTGGAGAGACTGAAACAATGACATTTTGCGGCTCTCTTCGTCGCGTTTTCCTCGTTCTGCATAATTCCCCCTCAATGGGCTGAATAGTAAAACCGATGAACGCATTCTCCCGCTGACGTCATCCACTTGTTGGGGACGCTAGAGCCCTACAACGGTAGGCGTGGCTAACCGGCAGATTAAAAGACTAATTTCTCGTCATCTGCGCTTCGCTAAATTGTTGTATATAGTCGAATCGTCTCAAAATATGATTCTAATTCACATAATAATGCTATTTAAGACTTTTTTTCTCCTGTCGTATGCTCTTTAAGGACACGGCTACTGATATACTTTGGTGTATTGTGTAATATTTGATAATACTAATGATTTAATGTGCATAGTCCATAATCCATAGTCCTGGTTGTGCATTTGGGATGAAATGGATAACTGATGCTACAACAATCCAACGATATACTGGCAAGCGGGGTGGCCAGTGGGGTGGCCAACAAATTTATAGGGGGGGCCGTGGCCACCCCTGGCCATCCCCTGGTGGCGCCACTGTCATAGACAAGTATTTTTTGTGTCTAACCCTATATTTTTGGGATCAAGGAATCCAGTGGACATGTCAGAATCACTGAAATACAATTACTTAATATGGAAATTCTACATTTTGCTGTATTAATGTCATGAAACCTCTAAAATGATAACCCATTTCACGGTATATAAGCTAATGATAAATAAATGTCCGTCCCATTTTATTATTATAGTTCCTTTATGGAAAAAGGCTTGCAAAATCTGCCATGAAGAAATTAAAGACGCTTCAGATATGGTTGAAGTCCGTCAAAAGGGAGCTGATGGAATCAATAGTTCAAGTGTCCAAAGATGGGATAACAGTCATTTCGGCTGGTGAAAAAGTACACTCAAAATGTCGACACCAGTATGTAAATCCCAAAAACATTCAAAGGCAACAGAAAACCAAAGTAGAGCCTCCAAAAAAGAAGTGCCAGAGTAGTAACTGGTCTTTTCAACAGCCAAACCAACTGTGTATTTTGTGGGGTTACAGTGAAACATGGAAGTGCAGACTTTAGCTATGTTAAGCTATATTAATTTCCGTACTGGGAAATTACCACCACTACAGTTCCAGACTGACCAAGAAGCAAAGCATAGAAAGTCTGGGCGGCCCAAAAATGATGATCAGGAGCAGGCATTTATGAGGGTTTGCTCTTCCCTTGAGAATAATGATGAGGAACAGTTGACAGTTACACATTTGCAAGATAAGATGAAGGAATTTATGTCAAATACAAATTTCGAACCATTTGGAAGGCCTACCTCAAAACAAAGCTAAAAGAAAAGTATGGGGACAGTGTTCATTTTCCTGAAGGGGAAGGTCTCCAAGACATAGTGACGATGAGGGAAAGGACATCACAGATAATGAGATCTTATTTCAAAGCCCAAGCAAAGGACGAGGAATCACAAGTGGTCACTGAGACAGCAGCATGGTTTATTAAAAGCGATATTAAGTCCAATGTTGCTAAACTTCAAACAAGAAACCCCTGGTGGCAGCAGAGGTGTTGCGTTCCATTAGGCAAACCAGGCAATTGCCTAGGGCCCCCAGCCAGCAGGGGCCCCCAGAGGGCCAAGAGATTTAGCACACGCAACTTTACTGCACTGTCGCAGCGACAAGTGCGACAGTGCCAGTGAAAGCCTTGTGTCTGAGTTCCCTGAAGGGGCCCCTTCACTCGTTATACACTTCCCCTCCCCCTCCCTCACGTGACTCAGAGTGAGAATGAGCGGTGATTTGGCTTTTTTTTTTATTGGCATAAATCCAAAATGAGAAGTTATTCTTCTGGAAGTGACAAAAGAAAGAAAAAAAAAAGCAGAAGAGGAGAAAAGGAAGCAAGACAGTGGTGAGTGTACTATGTTACTGTAGTTTTATGTCCTAATGTAGTAGAAGCCGGGCACTTGGAGTGTGCTAAAAAGCGTTCTATGAGACCGAGGCGTTATTATACTTTTATAAAATATGCTATTGCTCTAAGTCCAACTGTACCCCTTACTTGCACACACTCAAAGGGCCCCATGTTGCTTGTTGCCTGGGGCCCCTTGCTACGCCTCTGGGTGGCAGGGAATGATGCATATCATGCATGAAGGAAAAGTCTGCGTTTCAGAAACTTGTGAAACGTGGTTCAACCATCCAGACCGGCGCAAATGGGTTTGTGCTCCCTAAGTAAGCAAAGAATATCATAGAAGAGCTTGGGAGACTGGTGATGGCTGTTATGTTTGGTGACAAGGATACAGATTCTCTTGCATCTTTGCGCTACAAACATCTCAGCAAGAAAATTGTGTCTGCCAAATCATTTGTCAACCCAGAACAGCTACCTCCTAGAGCAGGGGTGGGCAAACCGGTCCTCGAGGGCCGCAGTGGGTCCTGGTCTTTGTTCCAACTGACCCAGCACAGATAGTTTAACCAATGCGGTTTCAGCAGAAATGAGAAGCACCTGACTGCAATCGACTGATTGCACTTGTAAAACAGCAGATTGGTGAAAAGGTGTCCTCTTAATGGGTTGCAACAAAAACCCGCACCCACTGCGTCCCTTGGTGGAATTAATTGCCCACCTCTGTCCTAGAGTTTGCTGCTAAATATCACTGCCAAAGTCTATTACCCACCCCCATACTTCACAGTGGGTATGAGATACTTTTCAGCATGCGCATCTTTTGTGGCACGTCAGACCCACTTAGAGTGTTTGTTGCCAAAAAGCTCAATCTTGGTCTCATCTCACTGAAGCACACGGTCCCAGTTGAAGCCCCAGTACCACTTGGCGAAGTCCAGACGTTTGCGTTTATGATTGTGAGTGAGGAAAGGTTTTCTCCGTGCATGCCTCCCAAACAGCTTGTTGGCGTGTAGACAGCACCTCATACCCACGGCGAAGTATGGGGGTGGATCAGTGATGCTGTGGGGCTGTTTCACTTCCAAAGGCCCTGGGAACATTGTTAGGGTGCATGGCATCATGAATGCTTTGAAATACCAGGACATTTTAAATCAAAATCTGTTGCCCTCTGCCCGAAAGCTGAAGATGGGTCGTCACTGGGTCTTTCAGCAAGACAATGACCCTAAACATATGGCCAAATCTACACAGAAATGGTTCACCAGATACAAAATCAAGCTCCCCCCATGGCCATCTCAGTCCTCAGACCTCAACCCCATTAAAAACCTGTGGGGTGAGTTGAAAAGGAGAGTTCAGAGGAGAGGACCCAGGTCTCTGGATGATTTAGAAAGATTCTACAAAGAGGAATGGCTAAAGATCCCTCTTTCTGTCTTTTCCCATCTTGTGAAACATTATAGAAGAAGATTAGGTGCTGTTTTGTTGGCAAAAGGGGGTTGTAAAAAGTATTAACACCAGGGGTGCTAATATAATTGTGACACACATTATTTGATATCAATTAATTATTTCTTTATGTGGGATTTTTTCCCCACTGAATAAATGCACTTGTATTGAAGGTTGGATTTTTCTCTTTTTTTTCAGTAAAGTCCCATATTATTTAAAAAAAAATATATATATATATATATTAGAAGCTAAAAAACACATCTTAACCAGGGGTGCCAATAATTATGGAGGGCACTGTATGTGAACCACTGCAACCTTAACAATGCAAGAAAAACATTCTTAGAATGGATTTTTATGATCTTGGTCCGACTCCTAAAGATTTTAGTGCCATCTTGCTCTATTTACATGATCACTTTCGATGCTAACCATTGTCAGACGAGCAGAGCATTTTCCCAAATTTTCCAAGACCCCAAAAATATTGTCTTTTATAGATGTATAAACAAAATCTAACAAATGAAAGAACTTTAGTCTTTCACCAGGAAGGGAAAAGTTTGATTCTACCTTTTTCCTGTTCTTTAGTGATCAGCAGTAGACTATTGATTGCTTTCATTAAAAATTCACAATGAATCAATGTCAGATGCACTCCGTTAAAAAATGTAACTTGACAATGGTAATCACCAACGGCATTAAACATTTCGTCCGACAAGGCTGGACTGACCTGTCAATATCAACCTGCTTTCAATCTGCAAACTAGAATAGAATGCCATTTATTGTCATTGTACATCATACGATGTTATAAGAGAGCGTTCTCCTGGTCAGTGCATACATCACATCACTATCATTTCATTCCGTTTCATACGCTGATGCAATCAATTGACCGACTCTAAACTTGTATACAGTAATTTTCTAACTATAAGCCACCATCCACCAAATTTGACACCAAATTTGTTCATGGATAAACCGAACTGAACTATAAGCCCAAGCTGTCATCACTGTATTATGGGATATTTACACCAAAAGATATTAACCAGGAACACTATTTGACAGTGGCATCATAAGACTGTCATAAGATCAAATGAAACACCATGAAGCTTTGAACCAATTGGCTGCAAAGCTTCATGAAGCTTCATTTGGCTGTCACTGCTCCCTTGGGGGAGACATTCAACCTCTGCTGCCACATGCTGTCAACACTGTTTCATCTAACATGCCTCCTAGCATGCATTGCAGTGTTACAGATGAATAAAACTTCATGTGCTAATGATTTCTTTACTGTTCCAGCTGGTTCATTAATTGCTAGTTATGGTATTTGGTAACACTTTGACAGCGGTGCCATAAGACCATCATACTTATGACATGACAGTGACATGAACATTAACGAATGCTTATGACAGATGTTTCGTGTCATCTGGCAAATTATCTCAATTTTGAATGGATGTCAAAGATCCGAGCTGGACATAAATGAACTGAGTGACATAAATTGCCGGATGACAGTCTTATGGCGCCGCTGTCAAATAAAGTGTTATCTATTAACCCCAATAAATAAACAAATAAGCTGCACTGGACTAAGCCGCAGGATTCAAAATGAGGGAAAAAGTAGCGGCTTATTGTCCGAAAATTACGGTAAAACCCCATGACTGAGTAATCGATTTGTCAAAGCTCCTTGTAAGCATTGCAGAAATACAATATGATAACTTTTAATTGACTTTTACAGTGCATATCCTAGTGTGACTCCGAATTTTTTTTTTTTACGATTTTTTTTTTTTTTTTTTTGATGACTATTAACCCCATCCCCAAAAAATGGATCAATTAATCCATTTTTAAAAATATTATTTTTATACATATACTTTTGCCCATTACCTAATATGTGCAGGCATCACTAATACTACAATTGAAAATCAAATGGGGGCTACGTAATATTGTCCTGTGGACCGCAATTGACTGCAGGTTTTAGATCACTTTCCTATATCAACATAATAAAAACATTTAAGGAAAAAAAAAAGACAATTCCTGCATGAAAGGGTTAAGTGAATTATTTGCTTTCATAAGTAAGATATAAATTATGTGGCCAGGTAATCATTAGAAATGACTAATAGTAGTCAAAAGTAAAAAAAGGAATGCGAGTCTCAGGTCTTGGTGGAAAAAAAAGAAAAAGAAAAGAGAAACAACTAAAGTAAGAATGCAGCAGAGCAACTTTTCGTGCAGCTGAGCTGCAATCACAAGCACACATTCAGGCGTAACCTGACCTTTTGCTCCTATTTTGGCTGAAATTAAGCCTTGGATGCGCACTGCAATAGATTTGCTCAACTACAAAGGCATTTGAAGTCTGGTTGCAATAGGTCAGTCACAAATGTGTAAGAAAATACAAAATTAATACAAAATTAAACCTTAAAAATAAGCTCGGCATTGAAAAATGTAAGTGTGGTCACCAGTTTTGATCATATGATTATGTAGTATTATAAACCACAAATTAATGGACGACTAGTTAAGAAATCAGATGGCAGGAAACTGGTTGTTCAACTATTTGATGAATGAAGGATGAGTTTTACAGTGGGGCAAATAAGTATTTAGTCAACCACTAATTGTGCAAGTTCTCACACTTGAAAATATTAGCGAGGCCTGTAATTGTCAACATGGGTAAACCTCAGCCATGAGAGACAGAATGTGAAAAAAAAAAAAAAATTCTGTGTGAGACGTGGCTGGGTCTTTCAGCATGACAATAATCCCAAACACACAGCCAGGGCAACAAAGGATTGGCTTCGTAAGAATCATTTCAAGGTTCTGGGGTGGCCTAGCCAGTCTCCAGATCTCAACCCCATAGAAAATCTGTGGAGGGAGTTGAAAGTCCGTGCTGCCCAACGACAATCCCAAAACATCACTGCTCTAGAGGAGATCTGCATGGAGGAATGGGCCAAAATACCAGCAAAAGCGTGTGAAAAGCTTGTGAAGAGTTACAGAAAACGTTTGGCCTCTGTTATTGCCAACAAAGGGTACATAACAAAGTATTGAGATGAACTTTTGGTATTGACCAAATACTTATTTTCCACCATGATTTGCAAATAAATTATTTTAAAAAATCAAACAATGTGATTTTCTGTTTGTTTTTTTTCCACATTCTGTCTCTCATGGTTGAGGTTTACCCATGTTGACAATTACAGGCCTCTCTAATATTTTCAAGTGGGAGAACTTGCACAATTAGTGGTTGACTAAGTACTTATTTGCCCCACTGTATGCCAGCTAGTAAACATTTCTTTGTGGAACCTAAAAGTGTCACCATTTTCTTAAACTAAACACAATAACGTTTATCACTTTATCCAGGCAGGGCACATTTCTATGAAGCGCCCGGAATGTGCCTGAAGCAAGTAAGATTCCAATGTTTGACATGCTTCCAAAAAGAAGCTCTAGTTTGTCTTCTATGATGTAAACAAAAATGCATGACCGACCACATTTTGTTAGCCAGCGACCAACACGCCTTTGCGGTTAACACTAGCTATGAAAATGTACACAAATCTACATAGATCCACGCCCAGCCGAGGCATTCCACACACTTCATACACGCACATGGCTTTGATGTAAATTTACATATGCACTTACTAATAACACAAATGTGCTTCTAAAAGAATTAGAGAATACAATTGATGCAAATATATTTTAATTTAAATGTCTTTAAATCATCCTGTTCATTTCTTTTGCTTCCCAACAAATACTCATTTGGACAAATTATTACAATGAAAAAAGAAAAATGAAAATACAGGCGGTCCTCTTTTAACGTTCTCAAAATATGACATGTAGAGGTTACAAGGGTACTGAATTGGTGCAGTGACGGCAGAATCTTCACACAGCACACGATGGCACCGTAACAGGTTTTTCATCCGAATAAATGTACCATATTTTCCGAATTCTAAGTCACCCCCTCCCCACAGTTTGGTTGGGCCTGACACTTATAAACAAGTTTGACCTCTATGTTTTTCCCCTCTCTGAACGTCAACAGCCTGTTATGTTCAGTTTTTTAGGATATCATTATCTGAAAAACAACATGCCTATTTAGCCTGTTGTTCTCCATTTTACTATCATTACTTTGACTTATGTTTGTTATTGGTTTCTAATAAGTTAAAAAATGTCTTCCCCCCCAAAATACGACTTACCCCGGTCGTACACTAGGTGTGTCTGCGGCGTGTCAGCGCACCTCTGACATTTGCCCCCAATTTCTGTGGAGCGGCTCGATCGGCTCACGCGAGGATTGCAAGATCGCGCGAGAGTAGCGGGTATTTAAAGATAACAGTACAACAACTACAGTATTTGCCTTTCAGAGCCCGCGTGTTAGTCAGCTTTATTTCTGAAAGAAAAAAAAAGTCCTGTGCTAAAGAGAAAAACAATTGCAATGACAGAGATTTTAACATTTTTACAAATGCCTCAATTAATCTTTTGAAAGTTTTTAAAAAGCTTTATTTTCTCTAGTTGAAGCGCCACACAGAAATGGATCAAATCAATTCCATATTACTTTGAAAATTTTACGTATCCACTGTATTTTTTTACACGAGTGACTTCCGGTCTGCCCGATCCTACCTAGTTCAATTGATGCGGGAGGGTTGCATCTTGCGACAAATAATAAACTCGTTCGTTTCGGGTGCGACGCGTCAAACCACTTCTGGGATGCGCCTGAAACGCAGCCGCTCTGCAACTGGTGTGTACTCGCTGCTTAACTTTAACAGCCAGGTTTCACTGCGTCGACGTGGCCGCAACGATGACGCACCGCAGACGCGCCTGGTGTATTACAGCCGTTATACTCCAGTACGACATGTTTTTTTTCATCTTCATTGTGCATTCTTTGGCTGGTGCAACTTATACCCAGGTGTGACTTATAGTCCAAAAAATACAGTACTTTAATCGTGGTTAAATTACAACTAGGAATTCACAAGTATAGGAAGAAACAAGAATCCCCTGTATTGTAAATAGAACTGTTCAGCACTGATAAAACAGAAAAACTCTGACGGCGTAAACGCAGTACTTTGCGAACTTTTCGGGAAACATTAGATCAGCCGGTAGATAAAATTACCCCGTCTTCAAGCAAAGTAAATGCAACTTGCCATTATTCATATTTGTTGCTGTAGTAATCTACAATAACAAGGATTCATACAAGCGTAACATTTTTGTTTGTCCTTATGTTTATTAGCTTTAGTTTTCCCCCCAACAATTCTCCTTATCTTTAGCTTTTACTGTCAAAATGATGTTGGAAAAACTGTCAGGAAGCCAAACATCACATAGGTGACTGATTGGACTATGCAAAAATCACAACTATGTGTCAAAATAAGTGCAGTGAAAAAGGTCAAAATTACAAGTTTGCGCTTGCTTTTGCACAGTATTTCCACAGACATTGAAGATGTTCTTAATGGTGTTGAAATTGTGATTATAAAACATTTAAGACTATCCAACATGGTCATCAGGTAGATTATGTATTTAAAAACAAAATGTGACTTGTCAGAATTTTGTAATTTGTTTTCAATCTTTTCCTGGGATGCTACTGATGAAATGTCACATGCTACTGTGTAATATAGAGGACATCTTGTGAAGTACCGTAGAAGTATTTCTACTTTCAGAGTCAAAACAAGGCCCTTAATATAAGTCCTTCAACACCTTCACTCATCTACTACTAGCTACCAGTTGTTTTGACAATGATTGGTTGCTGAGGTACTTTGAGTGGACATTAAATTTACACTGGGATACATGATGCACACTGACTATATTTGTGCACTGTAGCAGAGGTAAATATCTTCTGCATTGCCATGAAAACAAAAATACATTAAAATACTTCCAAAATGTGAGGGGTTTACTCACTTTTGCATAAATGTAAAAAGTAAGCCATTTGGAAACACTGAAGCAATTTGAAACAATTAGACCATTATCTTTTTCCCCACATAGTAAGATTGGCAAATCAATCTAAAAATTGTCACAATGTAAATTAACTAGGATTAAGTTTTTTTTTTTTTCTTCCCCACTCTGTAAACTTGTTTCAATTCAAAAAGGAGGTGTAGTTGTATTTGAATTGAGCACCAACTATGTACTGAGAAACAACTGTCACCTTGTGCTTTGTAACTGTAGCACACTGGTCACCTAAACTAGCGGGCTGTTATGCAACAGCCTGAACCGTTCATGCCAGTTACGTCTCAAAAATGTAGAATACAATGGAATAAGTTCATTTTTTTTGGTCAATTGTTATTTTATATAGATTCGTTACACCAAGAGGTGAAATATCACAAGCCTTAGTCATCATCCAGACATTAGGGCCCTGATTTTCAAAGAAAATACAAACTAATTTGCCTGTGAACCTCTCCGGACCACACATTTTCCTTACACTCAATTAACTGTTAATGTGCTTACAGTACTTTGAAGACACACTTCTTTTGTGATTACCCTTCATATGATGGGCGTTGATTACAGTCTTCTCAAAATCTGTCAAGTCAGAAGCCTTGTCTATGATTACGTAAACTTATGACTGTCTGAGAAACAGCTCAAAGGCTACAGGAATCTTGCAGGTTTTTTGAGATATTTAGCAGATTAGGGTGTGCGTTTCGAGACACTAAATTTGGTGTTTCCATGAGCTGTAAGCCATATTATCTTTATTAAAAAGAAAAAAAAACAGCTTGAAATAGTTCAAACAATGTTATACCATATAATTGAAAAGTTTTTCTCTTCTGGAATGAATGGGGGGATAGAACTTTTTCCACAATATTCTATTTTTTGGAGCTGCACTAGCATGTCAAATGTTGGAAAAATGACAAGGGGTACTTCATGAAGTGTACTATAAGAAAATAACTCACTGGGGACATGATTATCTATAAAGGCTATAGGGCATTCCTTTCTCCAAAACTCATCAGCTTGTCTCGCACAGAGGCACTGTAAGTAACCATTCAACGAAAGATGATTCTAACAAGTGACACCTCCTTTCTGCTTGGTGTTTTAGCTGCCGAATCCAAAGATGCCCTTGATGTAGCCGGTCAGACCGCCCTTCACTTTCTGCTCCACCTTGTCATCCAGGGCCGGGAAGGCCACGTGGTTGAGAGCCAGATCAAAGAACAGAGGCTTGCATGGGATGGGCTGAAAGTCGGGCGGGAAGTGGACCAGATTGGGATGCTTCCCCACAAGGGACGGGTCAAGGCGGAATGTTTCCAAGCGGTCGCACAGAGGCTGAAGAGTGACGAGAACAACGTTAATGTGACGACAAACCGCTTTGTAGAAAACCCTTCTCCGGATAGGCGGATAGGTAAAACGAGTCCTAGCGCTTTTACCCTGTTGAAAAAGTTGCCATTTGGACCCCCCCCTCTCCCATATATATTTTTCCAGGGGAGTCTACTACTCACACTCTTTTACTACCAAGCCAGATATAAGGCGTGCAGAATTCGGCTTAGCATTGTCTTGCTGAAATAAATAAGGACATCCCTGAAAAAGATGCTTAGATGGATTAGATAAAGTTGTGCACTTTTCCACTTTGCATCAGTCCATTTTTCCCCATTAATAAAATGTGAAGTAACTCCATTGATGAACTATTTTTTGGGTGAAACAAATGCTATGGCTGCTAATGAGTGACATAATGTTGCTAATTAGCACAGCTAACATTTAAGTAACTTTCAAATAAGCGACTTTTTACTTTGGGTAGATTTTTACACTGCTAGTTTTACCTGAGTATCTGACAGAAGCACACAAAAACCCAACTCATCTATGTGTAATAATAAAATAAATGTCTCAATGTACACCCACAACTGTTGCCGTTATTATTTCAAGCTTTTGGTGACGGAATAGCGTCAAAATTAGTGCTGCAACAATTAATCGATTAACTCGAGTATTCGATTAGAAAAAAAAGATTCGAATTAAATTTTGCTGCTTTGAGTATTCCTTTAGTTAAAGTGGTGTTGTAATGGTTTCTTTTGAAAGTGTTTGCATTAAGTTTTATTGACTTGGGTGGATACACTGCCCTCTAGTCTGCTTCATTTCACGTGGCTGAATCCAGCTGCTCCCTGTTAAGACCATCATAAGGTAAGTTTATGTTTGAGCTAATGCATTCGTAATTTAGTTTATAGGTATATTTGGCCGTTATTTTTTTTTTTTGTGGAAATACGTGTCTGGACCATTAAGAGCATTGTATAAAAATAAATAAATAAATAAATAATTTAAAAAAAAAAAAAAACCTTAGCAAATTATAGCATTTAAGCTAGCGGACTAACCTAGCCAACTGTTCTTTTGTCGTACATAGATCCTCATTTATTTATTTATTATACTGTTTGAGGCTTAGCTCAGGTATTTTAATTTCTTATGTTCCTTATCCGTTTACTCAATTATTCGAACTAACTACTTCATCGATTAATCGACTACTAAAATAATCGATAGCTGCAGCCCTAGTCAAATTATTTGAAAAATTTTGACGACCGAGTATGGCCTTTGAGCTATTTTCACTCACCCTGTTGTCTTTGACAGGCTGTGGAGTGGCAACGTCAACGGTCTCACCAGTGTCTGAAACAAACAAGTTAATGGTTGGCTTTTTTCCTCTAAGCAAAAAAAAAAAAAATAAAAAAAAAAACATGTTTGCCTTTTTAAAATAATTAACCTAAAATGGCGGCTGCTTGAAGGGAATATTTTTCTGCATTGACTTTTGCAATGAGCTCCTGAACATCGGGGAGATCCTGTCGATACCACAGATAATGTTAATACAACACCATCACTACATAACAGCCTGATTCACATGCAGTGCTGAAAAAGGGTTATCCTAACCTTAAGGCTATTGTTCATGCTCTTGGCCTTAGACTGCACCTCTTTGGCATACTTGAGCACCCTCTCATAGAGCACGAGAGCCTCACTCCACTTTTTCACCAGAACATAAGACTGGGCAATATAAAAACACCTAAAAAGGAAACGCAAATTGTAATTTTCACACGCATGTGATGTATTCGTCACACATGTACAGTAGCTTACCTGTAGGCTTTGTAAGCCAGTGTTTTAAGGGACACCTCTTTCTGGAAGGTGTGGTCGTCCTCCAGGCCTTGCAGGGAAGAGAGTTCAGCCAAACTCTGTAGGAACAGCAGAAAGTTGGTACAAGCAGTTTCCCCCATTACTTTATAAACCTGGCGGGCCGACATGCTAAAACAGTGCTACAAAAGAAAGTGTAAAAAATAAACAGTCTAGTGTTTGGTAATACATTTGGTCTATGTGAAAAATCCTGTGCCAGCTCTGTGCCATTGCACTGAATTGCATTGTATTTTTGTTTGTTAAAATGTATCACAAGATTGTGCCTTTTTGGAAGACTCTATTGTTAATAACTGGCTTATAACATATAATAGTCTGAATTTTAAAATTCCTGTCAACATTTTTTTCCCCAAAAAACCAGGCAATGCACTTTTTCCTGAGGGGAAACCCTGCACATGCAGTGATTGTGGGTATTTTCAGATTCTTGCCTGCAGAATGATGTCATATAGGCGGATGAGGTCCTGTGGTCGGGGCCCCCTCCGGTTCTCATCCCCTTCAGGCTCCTTCAACTTGGCCTGCAGCGTGTGCGCCATGCTCTCGTTCCTCTTCACCAACGTGCAAAGCTTGATGTAACTCAGGTAGCTGGAAAAAAAAGACCATCTTAACCCTTGATAAGGCATTCATTTAACTCATTTGCTGCCATTGACGCCGCAAGGGGTTTTGGGGGAACAAAAGAAAAGAAAAACAATAAAAGAAAACAAAAACAAACAACAACAAGAAATACATTGAACGCCTACACTAACTATGAATATGTTGGTGCTATCGTCAGCTAGATGCATTTCCCCCAACCCCCAAGCCACCCGCGTCCCCATCAACCGGCCTTCAGGGATGGGAAGAGGGGACGCACCACCAACCCCCAATTTTATTGACAAAATTTTTAAAATGCAAAATCATTATATACATAGAACATAGTATATATACATTGTATATTGAATTTGGCTGCTTATACGACGGTCTGCTCTCTTAGGTGCATTTTTTTTTTTTTTTTTTAAATAATCAAAAAATAGTCATAGACCTGTAAAAGGCTATAGATTTCTATTCTTGTGGCAACTGACATCATACTTTTAGGTTGCTGATCCAAAAAGTAAAGAACTTGCATTCTAATTGGTTGAATTAAAAAGAAGCCACCCATGTACCGTAATTTCCCGAATGTAACGCGCACTCTTTCCCCCAAAAATCAACTTGTAAAATCATGGTGCGCATTATAAACGCGTACATGGATGGAGACAGAAATATATATATATATATATATAAACGATGCATTGCCGACCATTACAGTACGTGACGTCACCATTTTGTTTCGGTAATAATTCACTGTGATCGGCCGAATGATTTTGTCTGTGTTAAATTCTGCTTTTTTTCACTCTTCATAAAGCACAGAATTAGTTTCTTGAACTCATTTGAGTCAACGTTTATTGCAGCTCCGCAAGTCGGACCATAACAAACGTAACAACACAGACTTCCTGTGTGTATCAGTCAACTATATCTGTCCCTCGGGAAACTCAAACCCAAATAACAATAGTTCCTATTGTTACTGTCGTGTCGACAGCGATGAGCTCTCTGGGATTTCCGATTTACGTTCTCACTTTCATTTTACCGTATCAATCCATGGAAGAAACATTTATTCATCATGATGAAACGAGCAAGTTATACAGCAGCCTTTAAAAGAAAAGTCACATCTGTTTTGTTTTCTCCTAGATTCTGGTAAGTTGGAGAAGTTGTCAAATCATATTATTACCGTAAATAGCAATATGCTATGCTTGTGCTGTGTTTCACCAGTCAGTAAAATGACATTTCTGTATCTGTACACGAGCTCTGTTTTCTTGTATTCTTCTATTTATTGGTGCTAAAATTAGGGTGCGCGTTATAAACGGGTACAATAATTTCCCCTAGATTTTACGAGTAAATTTGGGGTGCGCATCATACAAGGGTGCGCCTTATATTCGGGAAATTACGGTATATTATTCCATGTGACGGATATCAAAATCATAATATAATAAATACAATGTTATTAAAACAGTGGTTGTGTATAGTGATGAAACAGTGAAGACAAAAATAAATGAAAAATTACCTGTGCAGGAACTGCATGTTGGACACTTTGCAATTCTCTGCATCAGAGCCCCTCTCTCGCTGCTTCTGTTAATGCAAGCAATAATCAAATATGAAAAATATCAATTAAAAGACAGACTTTAAAACGGAATGTAAAAAAGCCAATTTCAAGGTGGCATCATCTTACCCCCTCGGTCTTGAGCTCTTCTCGCACCGCTTGGATGGTGTCGCGGCACTCGGCCAGCAGAGTCTCATACAAATGCTCTTTGGTATCTTCATTAGCTGCCTTCTCAAGAGAGGCAACATATTAGATTGCAGTAAAAACCAAATCCAGTGCCAAAACATGCCATGCTTCCACAGTTAGTCAAGATTTAAGATAAGTTTTTTTTGGAATGACGTTTAACAGCGAGGAGACGGATGGGCATTTATCTGGTCTAGTATGTGGACAAATCCACAAAAGGCTTACTGGAAAGGTTTACACAGCTTTGTACACTTTGATAGTGAAAAATGACAACATTTGGTGTAGATTTTCATCCTTCATTGCGTAGGTGACTGTTGTGGGGATAAAAATTACTATTACTAATACTAAAACTATTCAGACCCGTCTTCCACATGCGTGGACATCACTTTTTGGGTCATGTATGCCACAATATTCACATTTGGTATAGGTTAATCAAAATGTTATGTACATATATGTGGACGCCAGGTCTCAGTTATAATTAAGGTACAGTATATATATTTTTTATATATATTTTTTTTTAAAGAAATAAATTAAAAGGTTGATGTAAAAAATGCTAATTAATAAAAACAATACACTCTTGTTAGGGCCCCCGTTCAAGTGTTTTTTTTGGGGGGAGAGGGATTCATAGCATTTTCTCATTGTCACTGACAACAATAGACATCCAATTTATGTAAACTGGGAGGACTGTCAGAGATTGCTCAAGTTTGAGTGCTACTGACGGTGCTAGACGTCGAATCGATTTTGACTGGGCGAGACTGGCAGTGAATGTTTGCTGCCAGACTCCAACAGTCAAACTGGACTGGACGTCTTGTCCGTAAATGGCAGTCAACAAGTTGCCTATAAAGCCAGGGTGCTCATTACGTCGATCGCCTTCTACCAGTCGATTGCAGTGCTAGTATGGGTAGATTGTGGCATCAAAAAAATACATAAATCTTTTTTTTTTTTAATGTACATTTTTATTATGTTGTGAGAGCAACAAATGTGCTTATGCAGAGCTGGAATATGAATGGTGAATATTCCGACAGTTGGAACGCTGGCGTGTTGCTGAACACATGAAACACTTGCATTCACTATGCATGATTAAAGATGCAAACTCATATAAGTCAATCACACAACCACACCAAGGCATCTTAGATGTTTAGAAGTGAGACTTGAAGCAGGAATGTATGGCGGGTGCTGAAGTGATGAGCTGGATAACGAGGAGGAAGAAGTATGCAGCCCAACAGGCTACTGATTCATTCCAGCACTCAACTTACTCGAAAGTTGTACGGTGCAAGTCGTCAATGAAACCATTGTGTGTGATTTTACAACCAAGTATTTACCCTTAAATTAAGTATATGTTCAAGTAATAAAACAAAAAGACACCAATCAATGCATTCTGAAGAGTAGTCAACAAATGCACTATCATATTTAAGTTTGATGTGCCAATTTGAACCACACTTTTGGAATGAGTGAATGAATCTTTCAAAGCATAACTGTGGTGGGATCGATGAGAAGTGCACCTCAGGGGTGATGATGGTATTTAAAGTCCCGTACTTGCGTACCAACACCTAGGCTACGCCCAGTACAACCGGCTCTACCTGTTTTACATTCTTTGTGGTTGAGCTGAAGGGCTGCAAGCATACTAAAGACTGATGAGCGGAGGCAGACATTTCAAAGCACTGTAGCTTTACACTGCAGGAGGTACACCCAGGCTCATGATATAAGTAGGTGTGTTGCAAAACCAAATTTACATGACTTCAAGTGTGCTACTTAGCAAACGACGCTAACTTTAATGAAGTCACTGACCACTGTGATAAAACATCTTAAAGCAACCTTTTGCAACTTTCCAGTTTGGTCAACTTTAGCGACACTGGTGGACATAAGCGGTAGTTTTTTGCCTTAAGGAAGACTGCGTTTCCCATGAAGACAAGTGCACACCCGAACAGTGTCATAAAATCATTAATGATTCAAAAAACAATCTCCTGGTTGCCTGCAGATGGATTTAACCAGTTTTTTTCCACTGGTGTGCCGCCACAAGAGAAATCGTCAGGTGTGCCGCAAGAAATTATCCAATATCGCATTAAAAAAAATTTTTTTTTTTTACATTGTCGGGCAGAGTTGCAGTAGGAAGAAAGGAGTAGGTAGAAAGTTCTTTTGTGTGCAGATGAACAAGGAATTGCTTGTGTTGTGTTCAAAAACTGCTCAGATTTCTAGCCATCAGCCACCTTGCTCTCCGCGACAACGTGGAACCCAGAACGTCTACTGTACATCATTTGATTAGACTCGTCAAGTGTTGATATACACGAAAGTGTCCTTTCCATTTTCTCCATATGTGACGACCATCAATCCTCCCCCTGTGTTTTATTCCAACACATTGTCAAGGACAGCAAGGTGGCTAATGGCTAGAAATCCGAGCAGTTCTTGAACGCGACACCAGCCAATAGCTCCATGGTGCATGGAGTCACATCAGCGAGTGAAAGACAGGCCAATGTTTATTCTATAAATCCTCGTAAACTCTCTTTTTTTTCCCTCCTCAGACAAAACCTTTTGTTCTTTTTTGCTCTGCCATCTTTGCAGCATTCGCGCAAAAAACAGCAGAATTGTAGTGTTTTTTTACGTCGTTCCTGCCACCCTCCTCAATGTAGTGTCGGTGAAAGCGATACAGCCCCCTTCAAGATTTCAAAGAGGTGTCATTCAACGAGTTGTCAGTCAACATATGATCACAAATGTTATGAAAATATTTCATAAAGGTTGAAAAGTTATCGTTATTGCTTTAATAAACAAAACTCAGATAACCTCAACGATCCGGTTCCAAATATAGGAGCTCAACAGCCTTTTCAAGTGTCCAGTAAGTGTTGTTCGACCAATGCATAGCACAACCCTCCTCGTGTAAAACTGTTATGACACCCCAAGATAAAAACAGTGACATCTCGAGGTAAAATGATATACAGGAGCTCTGAATCACAACAGAAGCGAATACGGCGTGTGGATTTAAAATAACGATTATGATGCTAGTTAGGAGTTATGTTAATATTAACTTTACTGTTGTATTGGCAATGCATATCGTAACATCGTATAGCCTTAATTTGTGGTGTGATCTGGAGTCTGTTCTTGGTAAACGACAATACCATTGTGTGTACACATAGACGAACTGGGTGCAGTCATGCACTTCTCTGTGTACTAATATGCACAGAATGTAGTTGTACAAAAAATGGGGCTGGATGCCAGAGGGTGTGATGGGAGTGCCTGCAAAATGTGCATGACAAAACCCACAGGAATGACTGGAGGTGGCTGTGAAAGCCCGAGGGAGACAGGAAGGAGAACGATGCCACCCTATGCGCTTTAAGGAAACTGCAACACCTTTTACACAGGTGAGGATCACGCAAAGACTAAAAAGTGATATAACTGCCAGTGGAACCAATTCTGGTTAACTTTCAGGTTTTATTGACAAATTAAGTTACTTATTCAAATAACCCAAATGCAGGTGTGTATGTTCACACCAAAAGCATTTCCTCACAGATGTTAAAAAAAAAATCATGTTCAAATGTCCATGTTGGCGTATTTTGAACATTTTCAAGGGAACGATAGAGGTTGTAAATGGTGGGAAAAAAAGTTTTAGACCAGGGTTCTCCAAACCGGTCCTCGAGGGCCACTGTGGGTCCTGGATTTTGTTCATAGCGATCAAGCACAGACCTTTTAACCATTGTGGTTTCTACTAAAACAAGCAGCAACTGACTGCAATCAACTGATTACACTTATAAAACACCATATTGGTGAAAAAGTGTGGTCTTGCTTTGTTGGAGTGAAATCCTGCACCCGCTGCGGCCCTATGTGGGATAGTTTGGAGACCACGGTTTTAGACTATCATAAAACGACGTGGTACCGACCTGAGCAATGGCAGCCTCATTGTCAGCGAGACCCAACAGAAAGATGCGGGCCTTGTCAATCTTAACAGGCACACTCCTTCCACGCCACTCCACTTCACTCATGGTAGCTGCCTGCTTGGTTCTTGCCTGAGTGATGAGGCTCTGTTGATCGAGCAAAAATGAACGATGGTAAATTTGGAAGCAACGACTCTTTCATTGGGAGCAACATTAATGTTCTCACTTCTAGCTTCTCCGCCATCATGCCTCCACCTCCTCCTGTAAGTCTCATCTGCATCAAGTCATTGATGGCATTCTGGTCACCTTTTAGACGGTAAAAACGTGAGTGAGTGGGGGGAAAATAAGAGCTGCAAGGATTATAGTTTTAAAAGTAAATCTAATGGTTATCTGCACCATTAAGTAACATTTGTACCTATATTGTAAGCACAGTATCGAATGTTAGGCGATATCTCATCCACACGCTGGCGATACAGCACTTCCAGTTCCTCAGTGAATGCACTCGCCAGCTTCTCATAGATGGTCCTTAAATTGAAAAACAAAATTACCATTCATTAACTTTCTTAATCATAAAATGCACATATAAAGTGATTTGAATGCTGCAAGGAAAGAAATGTGAAGAAGGCCTCACTTGCACTTGTTGAAGGCCTCCATGGCACGCTTCCACTCCTGCAGTTCAAACTCTACCATCCCAGTCAGGTATGCGGTGTAGGCCTGCAAGTTTTCAACTTCAGTGACTCTTGACAATATAGGATGTCGATTAACTCAAGTAATTCGATTAGAAAAAAGCTTTGAGTCAAATTTTGCTGCTTCGAGTATTCGTTGAATTAGACTGGCATTGTAATGGTCAGTTTTGAAAGTGTTTGATAGTTTAATGATTTGCAGGATACACTGCCTTCTAGTGGCAACAGTGAATATTGCATAACTCATTTAACATGGCTGAACCCAGCTTCTCCCTGTTAAGACCAACATACAGTAAGTTTTTGTTTAAGCTAATGTTTTTTCTAAATGCACTCGTAATTTAGTTTATAGGTATATTTCGCCGTTTTTTTGTGTGATTATGTGTTTGAATGATTTTTTTTTGAGAGTATTGTTAAAAAAAAAACGTTAGGATTTTATAGTATTCAAGCTCTCAAACTTTTGCTGTGCAAATTAGCCAATCGTTCTTTTGTTGTACTAATATAATCTTTTTTTTTAATACCTTTTGAGGATAAGCTGAGGTTTTTTTTTTAATGAAAGTGCCATTCTGCAAAGTTTGAAGAAACGCTCAGGAATTTTATTTTGAAAGTGAAATCTTGGCAAGCCTTTGTTTTCTATCCCTTAAATTTATCCTGCAACGCATTAAATGTAATGTAAAAAAAAATACTGATGTTGTTCCTGGCATGGTGGAAAACACTTTTCTACATGCAAAATGCTTTCTTGATAAAAGTAGTGACACTTTGGGTCACTAAAAAAGAAAAATCAGGTCAAAATTGTTATTTGGCAAAAGTTTTTGAGCTACAGTATCTGACCGAAATGTTAAAATCCAAGCAGCTTAAGCGAAAATGGGTATTAACTGAAATGGAAATGTTATTTCTGGGTAAAATTTTGTAGACCACTGTAATTGCTCCATTTACCCCACTCCATTGATGATGAAAAATAATTGTGATGATCATTTTTCTCAATATTCTGCACTGCTATCATTTTCCTTAGCACTGTGAGTTTAACAATTTTGTTCTTTTAGATGGTGGAAATACAGCTGAGAATTCAAACATTGTAGCATCTGTGAATTATCTTCTGCCTACGGCCTATTCCTGAATGGCTTGTACTGTACCTGTGCTTCCAGTTTAGTCTTGGCATCAACCGATGGGCTCTCACACAGCTTCTCCAGCTTTTCACTGTGCTTGGCGGCTTTACGGAGCCGGGCCAGCAGGTGGAAACGCTTACGTGGCTCCGTGTTGGCCTCCTGCTTCAATTGCATGGCATAACTCCATGCACGCTCCGCTTCCATCAAAACCAGTAGCAAGTACCTAAAATGGTAGAACAAACTGCATAGTCATTCCACACAAATAGTGTCATTTCATTTTTTAAAAAAAACAATTCTCCCAAATGTATCTTTAATTATCCGTCAATCCCAAAGATGTCATGACGAGTAGATGAAATAAATACTCATCGCTGAATGGAAACGTTATGACTAATTACCTGTTGTCTGAAAGCATTTCAGCAGTTATTTTCTTTCCAACGAACTTGTGCCGGTTGCCCATCTTGAATCCAAGAGTCTTGCGTAGACGACGCAGTCTACGAGAACAGTAGCCCCTGCAAAAGTTCAGGTCAACGATAGCTTTATGACAGGATCCACACTATCTCATTTAATATTCACTACCACTGACAGCAACAGATGTCCGATGTCCGAACCATTTTAATTGGGAGAGCTAACAGCGAATAATCAATGGAAGCCCTTCCAATTATAATAGATTGAACGTCTATCACCGTCAAAGGCAGAAAATGGCGTATCTTCAAATTGGAATAATTCCAGATACTCTAGAACAGACATGTCCAAAGTGCGGCCCGTGGGCCAAAGGCGGCCCGTGATCAAATTTCATCCGGCCCCCAACCTGTGTCATAAAATCAATAATGTCTGGCCCACACACAGACCTAATAAATTGGTCAGCAGTACTGCTACCAGCATATGAAGTAGCTTACACACTAAATGCTGCTCTTCATTTACCCACTAAAAGGCAGCAGCACTCTAAGCAACATTAACCCGCGTGACCCTTTACTCCCAATCTTCTAAAATGGCGACAATCAACAACAACAAAAAAAAAGAAAGTTGACTGTGACAGCCGACGCCTCAAGGATAGGTGGAAATTGGACTATTTCTTCACTAAAATACGCAAAAACTGTGTCTGCCTCATTTGCAAAGAGACAGTCGCTGTTTTCAAAGAGTTCGATGTGAGGCGATATTACTAAACCAGACACGCTGACATGTACGACAAGATTACAGGGAAGATACGTAGCGAGAAATTGAAGCAACTTAAAGCGAGTTTAATTTTACAGCAGCAGTGTTTCGCAAGAGCTCAAGAGATGAAAGAGAACGCCACAAACGTTAGTTGCAAGATTTTGTGGAAATTATTAATTAAAAACAATAAAGCAAATGTGACACACAGAATGGCTTGCTAAAATTTGCATAAATGTATTGTTCTATGTAAAGGATGTCAGCCAAGATCGGCCCCCCACATTTTTACCACACCGATTCTGGCCCCCTTTGCAAAAAGTTTGGACACCCCTGCTCTAGAAAGAGCCTGCACCTACCTGTATCTTTGGTAGTCTCCATGTCTGAGACCATGCAGCTGCTGGGACTCTTTTATGATTTGCAAGACTGATTCAAAGTTAAGGAACCATATCTTTTCACACACACAAACATGAGTATTTAATTCATTTTAAAAATGTCACGTGCACTCAACATTACGACAATATGAGAGCATCGTTTGGTTTCTCCATATAACACAATAAGAGTGAACTAGACAATACGAACAACACGCGCACATTTTTTTCTGATAGATAAGTCGTTCTCAGTAACTATAAAGCAAGCTTGAAAAATAAGTTTAAAATAATTGCCATTGACAGCCTGCTCCAGTGTGACACGTAGCCTAAGCTAGCCTCCGACTCACGAAGCTAATATGCTAATGTTAGCTCGGGAGCTTGGAAAACCACCTGAGACACGCGCTACACAGACAACGCAGGGAAAAGATACTTTCAAGTCCAATTCCCCCGCCTGGTGAATTTTCCTGCAAGGAAGAATCTTTTGCTTCGTTTTGCTTGAGTGTGGCCATTTCCAAACGCTAGCTAAAATCAGCGTAGCCACGGAATAGAGTAGTACAGGCACGCGCAACGACTCAATGGACCAATAGCGCTGCGGGGAGGGGCAAATGGTGTCTGGGAAAATCTCGCGAGAAAGAACGAAAGTCTGCGGCCCGCTGCCTTGTTTGTACTAACGTGCGGTGTAGGCTCATACAGTGCGGCAAAATAAAATAAAATGAAGCCTTTAGTGTCATTGTAAAGAGTACGAAAATTAAAGCTTGCAAATGAAATTTATATTATAATTTATTATACAGTATTTTAAATTAAAAGCAGACTATTATTATAACTTCAACAGTAACCAAATGAAATGAAATCTCTTGCATATGGTATTTGTTATCAAATGAATGGGATTGGTTCATTGCAGTGCTTCATTTTTTGTTGCCCCCGGGAGGATGACGTAAACGTTTCGCGCCCCCCCCCCCCATCTCTCTGCCACCACTGTAAATAGTATCATTTGTCTGTAAAATTATGATAAGTACACCTTTGCATAACATTGTGTCCTTGTTAACCTTAAAGAAAAAAGTAATATAGATCAGCTTACAATAAAGTAACTTTTTAACACTGCTTTATTAACATTGTTTTGTTGGTAACAGAAAATACTTAAAGCACATCAATTCACCCGAATTAAAAAAAATAAAATAAAATAAAAGTCACATCCAAACTGTAAACGTACACTCAAGTTACCTTTTTTGACCGTTTGATACAAAAAAATAAAGACAATAAATAATAAATTCAAATTTATTTGGAAAATTAACTCAGGGTACAATATGCCGAACAAAAATTCATCCAACAAAAATGACAGTATTATTTTGTGCTGCAGGCAATATCAGATCCTTTGCTATGGTGTGGGGTTATCTTGCACTGAGTTTTACTTGGTATGCCACCTATATGATGCTAACAGTGCTCACTGGTTCACTGATGCAACAGTCACAAAGCAGGACGATTATTGGCAATATTTGGCATGTTTTCACTGATTAAAAAAAAAAAAAAAAATGCGGCTTATCAATGTGATTGTTATCTAATTTCTTTAAGTGACATCTTAATTAATGTGCCTTCATGCTGTCCGTTGCCAACATTTTAAGACACAGTATACATACTGGTCTTTCCTTGTCTCCCGCTGTTTTAAAAGTACATAAGTTTCGTCATATTTCCTTGTTTTAGCGCTGCTTATCTTTTGCTTTTTTGCTGTGTGCTGTTGTTCAGTTCACAAATACTGCGCACATCGGTTTACGCCCACCTGGGGGGGGGGGGGGGGGGCACTATTTGAGAAGGACTGGTTAATGGGGGATTTCATTCCCACAATGGAGATCTGTATGTAACCCAAATCTGCCCATACAATACACTGTCCAATGCACTAATCTAAGCATGTGTAATATTTATGTTATGATTCTATTTAATATTGCAATTTGATGGAAAACGCTTCTACAGTGAAACAAAACAATAATTTTGAAATCAGTTAATTACACGCCTTTTTGTAAACTCGAAAACGCTTGTTGGCAATGTTGTCCTGCAAGCCCATGTGCTAAATGTGAGACAAGGTTTCAACTGAATGTTCAGAATGGCTTTAAATAAAAAAGATCAAAAACCTGCTTGCTGTTGCGATATTGTATTTATTGGAATCTTGACCATATAAAATACTGCTCTGGCAAATTGTAAGCAATGGTTTTGGAAGCTACAATGACACGAAAATGAAGGCTTTTTCAAGTATAACATGAAATCAGCAAACAGATCATTTACATGTTGTCTGCAGCAGAAATATATCTGCAGAGGAAGTTGCTGAGTTCCGAGATATGCATGGTCTCCTTGATGGTGGTGTCTCGGCTGCGCAACTGGACAAGGCCGCTCTCCAGCGTGTTTTCACTGATCACCACAGTGAAAAGCACGCCCATTTCATCATACCTACGGATGGTGCATGAAGCATACTCAATAAAAACTATTTTGTACTCAAAAAAATGTGTACCTCAGCTTTTGGGTAAAATTTTCAGATAAACCATTAAGTACATTTTAGATTCATAAAGAAATTCTACCAGAAAGCCTGCTTACTTAGAGTTGAGCTGCTCCATTGGGGTGGGTGATGTTTCAAGATATCCGGGCCAAGCGGAGATTTTGGCCTCCTTTAACTCCTGCAGCAGGCCTTCACAAACCTAAAGCCCGTAAATTCAGTGAACATTATGTGACATACATCTCTCAAAAAGTGTTAAGTTATGAATCTCATGTTTTTTATCTGACCTGCCTCAGCTCCATGGTGGCTCCCCTGCCAATACCTATTGCCACTTTGACTGGAGCCAACAACGGATGCAATTTCAGAACCTGGAATAAGAGACATGATTAAATAAGTACAGTTGTCCGATAATGATTTTTTAACCGATACCCCGATATTGTCCAACTCCAAAAATCCGATAACGATATCAAACCAATACCTACATGCAGTCGTGGACATTTTACAGCTAATTGTGTTGTGTTGCCTGACTGGATGCTTCAACAATGATAATGCTTACATAACGCATCCCAAGCATCTTAGTTTGAAGATATCTAATGGTCAATAAGCATAACTGTTTTGCTAAGCTGTGACCAGCCCTTGTACAAAGGACAACGGCATCTACATTCACTTTGAAGCCAACATGCATATTGGCCCAAAACCGATAATGACAAACCGATGTCGATATTTTCCGATATCATTTTAAAATGCTTTTATCAGCCTGACAACTCCAGAAATGAGATACGAAAAAATATTTCAAGTCTCCTAAACATAATGACACTTTCTAAAAATAACATTACCTTTCTCTGCTGGAGATTCTGTTTGGCGTCTTCTCTCTTGTGCAGCTGCAGCGAGTTGGACAGAAAGGCCAACAAACCACGATCGATGTTCCCAGTTATTGAAAGTACGTGAGGAATTGACTTGCGCCCGTCTCGGCTCTACAGGACAAACAATGAACGCAAGTATGGTTATAACAAAACATCTGTTGTACGTGTGGAAGGATTGTTGATGACTGACCTGGAGTTTGGAACGAGCCCCTCTGTGCATCTGTAACAGTTCTCCATCTCCTCGGCTGCTCACAAACTCCAAAGGTTCCTGACCCCACGGGAACTTGTAGAAGATCTGCACACCACGTGACACTGGCCCCTCAAGTTCTTCTTGAGGGAGATCACTGCTACTGAAGTCTGATGGAGCGAGGGAGAACTGGCCGCCAAAAATGCATTAGAGTCAGCAGACAAAGAAAATGTCACTAAAATTTGGTCACTATGACCAGTTTTAGAACTTACCTTTCTCCACCATCTGAGCCGCTGTCGAACCCAGTGGTCCAACCACTGTGAAGAGGTTCGAGGAGAGCAGAACCAGACAAGCGAGGCCTGTGTGGTTTCATCTGGGCTGACAAAAAAAAAAAAATCTCATTATGGTTAAGGATGATTACCTCTACCAATCATCTGTTGTTATAGTTTTCATGGAACTGTTCAATTTCCAGAGTAAACCATGGTAAGACTTTGAAAATGTGATGTGTTTAGTGTGGCACTCAAAAGGTATAAAAACAAGATGTTTGAGAATCAAAGTCTCACCAGCCAGAGCCATCCTTTGAGTGTTGGAAACATCTTCCTGTCTCAGCTATACCAAATGGGAGCTTCCTGTTCACCAACTCAAACAAGGGGACGAACTGCTCTAAAGCTCCTTAGAAAATAATCAGGATAGGACTCACAATGTTTTTCATATGCAATGTATAAACAAAAGTAACATTAAAATTGGAGAACTACCTTGAATGAGGTTGGTTCTGAACAGAGGTGCTCTCTGCAGAAACATGTGGACATTGTGGGCAAGCTGCTCTCCACTCAACTCCGTGTCCTTCAAATTTTCCTGGAAATCTTCAGGTTGTAAGACCCTCGGGTGACCCCACCGCTCCCCTGCTGCATCCGCACTCACGTTCCTGCTGCTTGGCGTGTTTATCCCAAACACCTGCTCTCTTGATCCAGTTATCGAACGCCACCATTGGTGCAGTACATTCTCCCTGAGCTCGGTGCCCAGTGGCCCGTAACTGCAAATAACCCCACGATTAAAGAGTTCTACATTAGAATGTCCAGGTGAGATAAAATGTCTGTCCACGAAGAGTTGCAACAATGTCCTGCCCTGATCCAAGTTGGTTGCAGGAGCGCAGCGTCCTCTTGTCTGATGCCATATAAGTGAGGAACATCTAAAGGCACACCTTAGCGTGACGCTTTTTACAAAGTGGCTGCACATGGTGAGCAACAAGCTGGTCAAATGCCAAATTTGTCAACGTTATTGCTCCTATAGCGGAACATAATCCGACCAGTTACACAAAAAATCTATTTAAAACGCTCGTGAAAGTAGTAAAGGTAAAAAGTTTATCTAATGACTGTTAGCATTGTCAGGAAGAAAGATTATCCCAAACTTTTTTTCAATGTAAATATATTTTTAAGTCATACAAATAGTGACAAGCACCGCCATGACATTTAAATTCGTCGACCACTTGTAACCCGGAATTGCTTGTTGACCTTGTTATTCTTTGTGTTCCTATTCCACAGCGCCCTCTATTGTAACGTTAAATGCTTGTTTGCGTACAGAAGTATCCCGTTCGTTGAAAGTGCAGCAAGAGCATATGATGGGGCGCCGTTGTAAAGCAGCACATGCGGAAAATTACATTTCCTCACATCTAGCGCCACACAATGTTTAAAATGGTGTGAAATTTTTAGTCACTTTTTTTTTTTTGCACATTTACAACATTATTTAGCAACTTAAATATTTATTTTTAAATAAGTTTTGGACCTGATTCTTTAAATCCAGAACTAAATATTTAATTTAAATCTTAAATTCATATCCTATATCCTAAATGTTAAATCAGGTAACGTTCAGAAATAAATATTTAGCTTAATACGCAATTTCACATGACTGGAGACCGGAAGTAACAAAATAAAAGCTAGTGGAGCAGCTCTTACTGTCGGTTTACGTTGCTTGAAAATGAATTAAAAAAAAAAAAAAAAAAATAGCTACAATGCTCAAGTAGGTCGAAATCCAGCATAGGGCTACTGCACCTTAAAACATGTTTTGTTTCCTCTTTGGGATAATTGTTGTTGTGATTTGGTCTAAACAAATAAAAGTTGATTTGATTTTGACTTAGAACACATCCATAACTGAACAGTATGGACATGCAGCTGACAATGTTTTCTTTAGGTAACTTATTGTAGTTCATCGATTTTATTATTACTATATTCTTTGTTCCGCAGCCCCTTTGAGCTCAATTTGACCTCCTAAGAATTCTTCAAATGCACCAAAATCGGCAGGCAGGTCAAGACAGGTGCAATCTTTGATACCGTGTAAAGCAGTGGTGTCAAACCGATTCCGCAAAGGGCCTAGTGGGTGTTGGATTTTGTTCTAACCGATAACGGGCAGTGAGTTTAACCAATGAACTTCCTGCTGAAACAAGCAGCTCCTGACGAAGTTTAACTGATTACACATTAAAAGATCTAATTGGTGAAAAGGTGTCTTCTTCATTGGTTGGAAAGCAAACCTACACCCACTAGGCCCTTTCTGGAACCGGTTTGGCACCTGTGGTGTAGAGACAAGTTCCACATACAATAAGTAGCGGCCCCTAGCAGCCATTCTTTGTCCCGCCAACATTTTTAGCCCTACTTTGACCCCCTCAGAATGCTTCAAAACTCACCAAACTCAACAGCCTGGTGAACACTGGTGAAAACTTTGATAAAATGTAAAAAACAAAACAAAAAAAGCGTCAATGTGTGTAGCGCCCCCTAGGAACAAAACCAACATTTCATTTTAATTTTTTAAGGTGAAAGAGGAGGTAACAGCGCAAACGTTAAAACTTAGAACACATCAGTACTATATAAATGGGATACCATACACAGTGCCCAGACTGCCTTTAGTACTACATCCAGTTTTCTTTGGGTGGGCAGAGCGTGTCCGTGGGTGGGCACTGCCCACCCCTGGTAACGCCCCTGCTGCCCATACGTGCTCATCTTTCAGTGCCACAGGCAAACGTCAAAATGGATTCTACGTCTAACGGCAGTTAAATGGGTGTCCTGTAATGGTAACAAATAAAATGAAATACTGTGATTTGTGCATTAAAGTGTTACTGTGGTGCTTATAAGCTACAATAAAATGCCTGCCATTATCAGGCTAAAATAAGTCTAATGTCTGTGCAGCCCCTTTTCAATTGCTATCTTGCTATACTGTATATTTAAAAACAGGCAAAAACAGTTCAAGTTACATGAAAAACTATGTATTCTCAATGTTTTTGTCATACTTATCAGTTTTCAGCTCATCAAACCAATTTTCATAGACAACCCAAGGAAATATTAACCAAGGGTAAGAATTTTACAAACCTACCTGGGTCTATTGCTTTTTCCACAAAGGGCCACATAGGTTTGGATTTTTTTGTGCCTTAAAACTTCATTTAGAAAGTGCATTTTATACTACCTTGGGTTGTGGAAAAATTGGTCTGATGAATTAAACTTTGTGGCAAATATAGAGACAAAAATGGGTGGCAAATACTTTTTCACAGCACTGTACATGTTTTCACTAGATTCCCCCCAAACCAGACAAGTCTCCCTTTTTATTAACTTTATTGGAAAAAGGGACATGTGCTCCATTTAAATATTGATCACCATACTTACACCAATTTGTATCACAAACTGAATACAATGCATCACCTAGTTAAATAACTAAGGAATGTAACACAAAAACAACCGCGGAAAAGTACAGCACATGATCGTCGCACTGTGGGAGACGATCTCGTATTACGGAAATAATCGCAAAACCTGCTGTAAGAAGAGTTAAACATAGAATATTTAGAACAACTTCAAATATAACCAATATGTCACTACTTGTTGACTTAACAAAAAAAAAACAAGTGCATTCAATTCATTGTATCGCAACTACTGTGGATAGGGTGGTGGAATGGAGTAGGGCGCCATTGGAGGCGGGTGTGGTGGCTGTTGAGCATGTGGCGGCGGTGGCTGCTGAGGGAACGGGTGGTTCATGCCATTCTGGGCAGGCCTCTGCATGCCCCCAAATTGAGAGGGGCCCTGGAAATTTTGGTTCCCAAAGGCTCCCGCCTGATTGGACGGAGCATTGAAGTTACCTTGACCATTGCGGTTGTTATAATTGTTGCCATAACCACCGCCTGAGTTACCACTGTTGCCACCGTAACCACCCCCGTTTTGAACCTTGCCTCCAAACCCACCACCTCTTGGCCCATTTCCAAACCCTCTATCGTTGTCCCTGTAGCCGCCTCCACCGAAGTTCTCACGCCGCCCACCTCCAGAATACCTATCTCGACGGTCATCTTTGTAGCCACCTCGTCCCCCCCTACCACGACCTACATGGAATGGAAAAGAACTGTGGTCAGTCAAATTTCACCATACACGCAATTGCCACAATTTATCGAATTTTTTTGGAACTATAAATCACGTTGGTGTATAAAGTTGTAATTTGGGCGGGAGAGTTACTTTATCAGAGACACAAGAAATAAATATTATTTTATTATTTCTATATTTTAAAAAAGTGACTTATAGTCCGGAAAATACAGTAAGTAAAGTGCATTTTGTACCTCCTCTGTCTTCTGCCATCTGGATGAGCTTGGGGTTAATGGCCTGGTTGGCCTCCCGCAGCACAGAGATGAGGTCACTAGCCTGTTTCATGTTGTTGGGGGTGAAGAAGGTGTAGGCTGTGCCCGTTTTTTGACTCCGGGCTGTGCGTCCAATGCGGTGGATATAATCCTCGGAGGAGTTAGGGTAGTCATAATTGATGACAAATTTCACATCCTCCACATCTGTGAAAGTGTTGCAGTGTGGCAAAACGAAACATGGGAGGCCACACGAGGATTTTGCACACCACAACAGCCAGACCAAAGCAAACAGTTAGCAACTGTGAAGGCTGGGGAGGAAGGTGCTGGTTAGGCTGTTGAGGAAATGGGTTAAAACATCATCATCATCATTATTTGACATTTACTCCATGGGAATACTACTGTGGGAAGAGAGAAACGATGCACACTCCATTTGCTTACCATCATCCAAATGACCCCCCCGCCCCCCAAAAAACCTTCGCTCCCCAGTTTGTTACCAAGGGAGAATACAAATAGCTTAAGGCTTACCACATAAGGAGTATGCATTCACTAGTCCTTTCCCAATGCAGCCAAACCCCCTACATGTTGTCAAGTGACATCCAGAAGCTTCTATTACGCAGTTGGGCCAGGATATGCACTGGGACCTCCTCATATGCCAATATTGGACCATTCAATGGTACATTTTTTCCATGTTCTTTTTCCCCAGTACACCCTCAAAAGAAGCCACACTGCGCGACTTGCCAAGATCATCTATTCAATTGACAGGGGCCCCTTAAAAACAGTCTCGTGGGGACCCCTCGGCAAAAACAATTCCCACTTCATCATCGAGGCAAGATGTCTCAAGAAGCCATTGTTCACTTGAGAAAATGTCTGTCATTGGCAGGTCTCGACATGACTATAAAATAACAGGCGAGGGAGTAACTTTGGTTTGATCTGTCTCTCACTCTTTCTCCTCACTAACCCCTAAGCACATGTGCCAGGTCATCAATTTGCAGAGACTAATACAAGTTCTCAAACTGCTCTCTCCATTTGAAGGAATCCAGCACTTTGACGGGAACAGGAGGTAACCGAAAGCGTCGACGAGCACCCGCGTTACGCCGATACAAGCTCCGAAAGGTAACAATCGTTCCAAATCTCTTAACGAACTAGCAAGACTGTACGGCGCTCTCCGACACAACGGCATACAGCAAGCATTTTTAGGGGCGACTATGTTTTAAGTCGGAAACAGCTGGATGGCAGTTGTCGGGTGAAATCCACGGACAGAGAACAGATGTGATGAAGGCTTAGCCACAGAGCCTTTTGAAAAAAAATCACTGGCACACAAGAGCTTTCACCTCTCTAGGCCCACTGGGTGGCAAGCCAGTTGAGCACTTCCAATATGTCATCCTTCTCCCTCTCCAGGCCTGGGACTGTCATGCCTAGTGCCTGCCACAAAGACTCCACCTTAAGGTGAGAAAAACTCAGAAAATGCATAGAGAAGTTAAAGAAAGCAAAAACACTTTCTTTAAATTAAGTGTAACAAAGAAAATGTTGCCGCTTAATGGCAAACTGACCTAAGCCGCGGGAGGCCACGTCTGTGGCGATGAGGATCGGTGCTTTGCCGTATCTGAACTCTATATAAGTAGAGAGAGGAGACGTGGAATTCAATCACGGAACATTGTAATTACTTTGTTTTTCCACTGCGCAGACATGGCTTACTCTACTTTCCACAGATTAGGACATATGTGATAAACTGAAGGGGAAAAAATTGCTGCATTTGAACCAGTGTTGTTTTCGTCAACGATGACGATAACGAAGATATTTTGTCAACGATCAATTTTTTATAACAAGATGGATGCCAACTGTCGTCTGACGACACAATAACGAGATGAAAATTCACCATAGCTTACGTTAGAGGTGTGCGAAATTTCCAATTCTTAGAATATTCGAAATTCGGCCGTGGAAGATTCGAGAATGAATCACAAACATCCAAATTCCAATTATTGAAATATGTCAAGTAAAGTAGAATTAAAACCCAGCCTGCGCGGACTTCGGGACGCAATGAGGAACAGACTGAGAGTAAACGTCAAGCTTGTATTTACCCAGGTAATGACAATGCTCAACTCCTGGCTCTGGCTCAACTCATGCCGCTAGATAATAAAACAATAATATCTGACGGCTGCTGACAGCCGCTACAAACTACGTCCACATATTGCAACGGTAGATATCACATGTATAAAGAACTAGATGCGAAATGACAGACTAGGCGGCGTTAGCAGCACATGTAAAGAAAACTAGATGCGAAATGACAGACTTGCCGGCGTTAGTAAACAGCCGCCATCTTATAGCAGTAGACTTCTCTGGAAGGCCATTGTAGCGAACCTTCCAAGCGAACCTAATTAACTTTTTATCTAAAATAGTCCTAAATCGGCAAAATCTTGACTTGAATCTATCTTTAAAACAGTTTTAAAACTTTCACATGTCGAAAGTAGACAGAAGGGAAACTGTGGAATAACGGGAGCAATTTTAACAACTTTTACAGTTGATTCACAATATTAAATTGAATTGAAGGTAGTTTAAAGCTGCCGATAGAGAATGGGGACTTTAGTATTTTATCTATGTTTTGAACTGTTAACTTTATCCTGAAATAGTTTTTTATTTAAGGCTGAGAGGCTTTTTGTACAATTTTTGTAACTAATGTACGAAACATTAAAAGCAGCTAATAGCTTTGGGGGTCATAAATAATCTATTCATAATCGAATTGTAGCCTCTGAACCGTAATCGAATAGTTAGGTGCCCAAGGATTCCCATCTCTAGTTTCTGTCGTAAATTCACAACGTGTGATATTTTCTTATTGTATGTGTAGTTAGAACACATGTAGCAGTGTTTGGTCATGTCACTCATGTGATATGCTGCGCCTTCCCCCCGCCCCACAAACAAGCTTACACTCACCGGCTGGTGAGTAGGCCTGTACCCATTCCAGGCCCCTTTTGTGAAACAAAAGTGTAAGGGTCTGCTTGGTAAGTTTTGCCTTCTTATCTTGGCTAGATATGCCATGTTGCTTTAGCCTTTAAAGGTCTGACCTGAGTGATCATCACACACTAAACTAACTTGTAGCGTTAGCATTTAGCGAAGTGACTCGGTGTCTTCTTAAACTCTTGGAAAACATTCTACATACAGGTGAGTTTAATTAATTGCAAATAATGTGCTGTTTTCCTGCCGAGTGTGTATTATCATCATAAAGGTGATACCCTTGTAGACGCTACAGTTATGTGCTCGTGTTCATTCGAAATTGTTGGAAACCTTTTATTTATCCATTCATGGACTAAAACTTTTGAAGTTTATAGACGAAAACATTTTGAGAATTGTCGACTAAAACGAGACGAACTAACACATTTTTAAATGACTAAAATATCACTAAGACTAATAAGTATTTTCGTCCAAAAGACGAAGACGAAAATTAAAATGGCTGCCAAACACACATCAATTTGACCAACATTTTCTAACGAATCCATTTATAGAAAAGTAAATTTAGAATACATTTCTCTTCTTGTCAGCGTTGTTTTTGGTAACCATTATAATTTTTGTCTTAGTTTTATGGACGAAAATACTTATTAGTCCTAGTCACATTTTAATCATTTTAGAATGTGTTCGTCTTTGTCTAGTTTTGTCATCGTTGACGCAAACAACAATGCTTCAAGTGTTATTTCTTAGCGTGTTTTGGTGAACGTTATGCTACGTAGTTACCGCGCAGTGGAAAAGGGGCATTACAGAGCTAAAGTCATTATTCATTTTCACCATTCAAGACCCAGTCTCTCTCCTGCTGGCTCTTGTCTCCGTGAATTCCCATTGCTGGCCACCTGTGTGAGAAAGAGTCAGTCTAAAACACATTCCATGTCAGCAATGTAAAGTGACAGGGAGAACAATTAACCGCTCTTCAACTAGATACCAGAATTAATCCATGTATCTAAAATAATAGCTTTGCATTCAACAAACCAAACCATGCTTTTACACCAACTATGTGAGGAATTTGAAATGAAATCAACATAATTAAGTACTGCTTGATACATTTAGTGTCGTTTTTGTTTGGTAGAGTGTTATAAGATTTTTTTCATGTGACATAAATCCCTCAGCACCGCAAAGGTTGAGGGTGCACTTGTGATTAAGTCACATATGACAGGAACAACTGTTTAGGAATAAAACACAGGGTAAAACGGTGTCCTTCTTTACCCATCTCTCCTCATCCTTCTTGTGATTTCGTCACAGCGCCTTTTGGTCTCCACGAAAATAATTGTCTTGTTCTCCTTTTCGCTCATTATCTCCTCCAGCAACCGAAGCAGTCTAGGAACAAGATAAAAGATTGCTCTTTAGCTACTAATATTAATTAACTTCGACCTTCCTCTTCAGATGCCTTTCTTACTTGTCCTCTTTCTCCATGTCATTGCAGACATCAACAATCTGCAAGATGTTATGGTTGGCGCTGAGCTGAAGCGCTCCAATGTTAATTTGCACATAGTCTTTCAGGAAGTCCTCAGCAAGCTGCCGTACTTCTTTGGGCCAAGTGGCGCTCCACATCAGGGTCTGACGGTCTGGCTAATAAATAAGAAGACAGAAAAGATTTACTCCCTGACTAACATAAATTCCTATCTTTCAACTCTGTGTCAAAATTCCAAAAGAAAAGGCTCTCACCCGTATTTGGTCCACGATTTTGCGAATCTGTGGTTCGAATCCCATGTCGAGCATACGGTCGGCCTCATCAAGCACAAGGTAGGTACAACGCCGCAAATTTGTTTTCCCGCACTCCAGGAAGTCAATGAGACGACCCGGGGTAGCAATACAAATCTCAACTCCTTCAATGAAATAAAAAAATAGGGGTGCTTGGAAACATTTCTCCTTTGTAGGGATTCCCCTAACCTAAAAAGTTTAAGAATCCCTGGTGGAAAGATTAAATAACATACCCCTCTCGAGATCCCTAATTTGGGGACCTTTGGGTGCGCCGCCATAAATGCAAGTTGACTTGAGCTGGGAGGCCCTGCCGTACTCAGCAGCAACTTGTTGAACCTGTTGGGCCAGCTCACGTGTAGGCGCCAATACCAAGCACTGTAAAAAGCAGGAATTTGTCAAAAAAATTTTGCATTTATCAATGTAATTGATGTAAAAAAAAAAAGTTCACTCACTATATAAACAAATAGGGTAAAGGTAGGACTTTTAATTTAAGACCTCAAAGTGAAATGTCCTTTTTAACCAGAAAACAAATACTCAGTAATTGTGGGGATGTTTTATGTGGGGATGTTTTACTTACAATTGGACCATCGCCATGTTCCAGGAAGGGTTGATGTTGGATGTGCACAATAGCAGGCAGAAGGTACTGAAAAATAGGGATGCAATGATACAGTTGTCACGGTTCGATACGATTTTCGATCAATTCAATACATTTAATGCTCCGAAACAAAAAATACAAGTGTTATTATTTATTTTTTATGCTTTTTTTTTTTTTTTTTTTTTTAGATTTTGCTAACAAGCAAAAATAACAATGCCATCATATAAACATGCATTTTAGTGCATAATATTTGTGTGTTTACTTCTTACTGATCTGAAGAAATTTTGTATAAGTGCTGAGAACAATATTTACGGTTTGTAAAGTGAGGTGGGGCACACTGTTGATTGCTACGGCTCTCTTAGCAGCTATTTTTACCTCACGAGCAAAACATCCTATTTGTGGTCCAAGTCCATCTATGTTACGTACTGAATTAACAATATTTGCAGCATTATCTATAGTCACTGGTATGGATTGATTTGGCCTGCTTAACTTCCATTCAGTCATGGCGGGTTTTAATTCATCGATGTAGCATATGGACTAGGGGTGCACGATATCCATTTTTTAATACCGATATCGATAACTTCCGGCTCCTTAAGGCCGATACCGATACGATAACCGATAATATATAAGTAATTTTTCAATGTATATTCGCCTTAGTTTTTGAACACCCGTAGGTAAAAAATACTACTGGTTGATTCAGCATAGATTTGCCCTTGACCGAACCAGAATTTTCATGATGACATGAACATTATGATCATGAACAAAACAAAGAACAGTTTTGACTTCAAATAAAGTGCCCATTTTTTTTTTCAAATAAATATAATTTGAGTCAATCACAATCAATCAGTCAGTATCATTGACGATGTGTTCGCCTGAACAATGAGCACTGATCTAAAACAAACATAAACCCAACAGGTATTGTGCTTTGTCAGCAGATAAAACATTTGGTGCAACAGGAAAGGAGACTTTTGTCATCTTGGGCCATTAAACAAATTTCTTAACCTGGCAATTATACTGTAGAACAGCAAGCCTGTCAATAATCAAAATGCCTCTCAAGAACTTGTAAACACTGTAAAATGCAAATATTTGCTAATTGTCATTGTAAGATTTATGACTCAATGAAGGTAAAATACGGCTTCTAGAACAGAACAAAACTTTGAATACTGGCAAAACAGGAGTGCAAAAAAACGCACACGTCCCAATCCGACACCGTGCCAAAAATATTATCAATAGGGCCGATAACATATTGTTATTGGGATGATGTCATAATTCCTATTATTGGACCGATAATTATCGTGCACTTCTAATATGGACTACGCGTACCATCATCACTTTGGGCTCACGCAGCCAATGGCATGGGACTTGAAGGGATCTACAGTACAAGTCCCCCTGGTTGTGGTTTTCAATCCTAGCAAATCTACGCAATGCCCAACCATGCTTGTGTTTTTTAGTGGCCAAGTGGTGAGTGTGGGCCATGGAATTCATCTATTCTAAATGAGATATGCTTTAAAAAAAAAATTTAAAAATCACAAATTATCAGTTTAGGAGTGCTCCAGTCGCATCTCGGCTTTAATTGTGTGCGTAAAACAACGCAGCGCAACAATATTGTAAAATCCTGAGGAATGCTGTTAGGCTTCTGTTGTATGCTTGATTTTTTTCATAATGAAATCATATTTTTAAATAAGTGTTTTTGTAGGTTCATTCAGTCAAAAAGGTTCCTGACGCCTGATTTAGGGGCCGTTTACATGGTGACGCTACTAGAATACGACAAATTTTGTGTTTGCATTTAAATGGTTCCGTCTCCATTTGAACAATGTCGTAATTCTGCGTGAAAACGATCTAGTATTCATGCCAGGCCCTAGGGGGCAGTACAGATTTACAAAGTGATAGCCAGTTATGCACTTCCTTGACACCATAAACCTCCTCAGTCCGGAAGACAACATACCTGCCCACTCCAAGCAATGGCATTTTTGTTTTGCTCCAAAAGGCACAAAAAAGCAAACATTAAACATATTCAAATTAAATATATGATAAAAACAGAAAATTAAAAGCTTACATTCTGCAATGTTTGCCGTTTTTAATGTTTAGTAGCAGCGCTGCGCATGCCCAAAGTGACGTGTGAGAGTGCTGATAGTTGCAGAGCAAGCTCCGCAATTGAATCCTTCCACTTTGGAGCCCGGAATCAAAGGTTTGCGTCTTCGCCTTACATTTTCACTGTCACCGTGTAATTGCAATGTCATTCCGCAACACAATAGTTGCGTCTTGGTGTTGAAGCGTCATCATGTAAACGGCCCCATAATTAGTCCCAATGTAAAATGTAATAATTACTGTGATGTTCTGTTACTTACTGCAAGAGTTTTTCCCGAGCCAGTTTGAGCAATGCCAACCATGTCTTTGCCACTGAGAGCAACTGGCCACCCCTGAGCCTGAATAGGGGTTGGTTCAATCCAGTTCTGTCTGACGATCACATCCATAACATAATCTGTGGAACATAAAAAGGCTAAATTAGAGGCTGTATTTTCAATGTAGTATTGAATGTAAACCCTGGATAGAATAGTTTAAAAGAAGAGTCCTTAACTATACTCACTTGGAAATGTTGCTTCATGGAACCTTATAATTGGCTTGGGGCATTCTCGGCTTTTGACCGTGATTTCTTTGCTTCTTCTGTACTGTTCAACTTCTTGCTATAATCGTAACAAAGCGAGCACACATTAACAATACTAGAACGCAATGACAGCTTAGGTGGAATACACTCCAGCCAAGCTGCCAGTCAATCCAACGGGTATGTAAACAAAAACAGTAAATGCTTACAATTGATCTTCGGGTGACATCGGGGTGTTCTTGGTAAAAGTTCTTTTGAAACTTGGGAAGTGCATCAAGGTTCCAGTGTCGCTTTCGCAGCCTGTCACCAGGATTGCCAAACTTTGGCGGGGGAGGTCCACCCCTGCCGCCTCCTCCACCACCTCCATATCGAGGAGGTCCTCCACCATATCTAGTGAAGGAAAGACACGGGACCCACAGTTAATATGAGGAAATAAAGTGCCTCACCCATCTGAAAACAGAACTGGTTTGTCATGGGATGGGGTCAGCAACACTGAATATATTTTTTATATCTTCGTATATTCAGAGTTGTGAACTTCTAAACAATAAGAATAAAAGTCGATAGATTTAAACTTAAATTACACCATTCGAACACCAGATGCGACGTGAATGCTAATTCTGCGAGGGTATTTAGTACAGGAGGGGACATTGTGACCTGTCACAGAGCAGCATTAAAGCCTGATAGTGTGGTAAGACTTATTTTTGTGGACCGCAACTTTTAAAGTAACGGCTGTCTTTTTTATCTGTCATATTTTTTAAACTGAACATTTTCTTTTGTCTATTTATTTTTTTGATGTTGTGTAATTTGATTACATCGTGTGCAGTGTTCTGCATTTTGTTAACTTTTAATTTTCAGCAATTTCTTCATATTTGTTAAATGCTGTGGAGTAGTTTGTCACCATGCATGCATCTTTGTACTGACATTAAAGATTGGTTAAAGCTAGCGGTGGTAACCTTGGGGCACCTAACGATTTAATTACTATTACGATTCGATTATAAATATATTATTGACCCCCCCCCCCCCCCCCAGCTATTACCTGCTTTTAATGTTTTGTACATTAGTTACAAAAATTGTACAAAAATCCTCTCAGGCTTAAATAAACTACTATTTCAGTATCAAGTAAACAGTTCAAAACAGAAAATAAAATACTTAAGTCCCCATTCTGTATCAGCAGCTTTAAACTACATTACATTCATTTCATGTTGTGAATCAACCGTTAAAGTTGTTAATATTGCTCCTGTTATTCCATAATTTCCCTTCTGTCTACTTTCGACATGTGAAAGTTTTAAAACTGGTTCATCATTTAAAGATAGATTCAAGTTAAGATTTTACCGATTTTGGAGTATTTTAGATAAAAAGTTAATTAGGTTCGCTCGGAAGGTTCGCTACAACAGCCTTCCAGAGAAGTCTACTGCTTTAAGATGGCGGCTGTTTGCTAATGCCGCAGAGTCTGTCATTTCGCATGTAGTTCTTTATACATGTGATATCTACCATAGCATTTTGTGGGCGTAGTTTGTAGCAGTTGTCGGCTGCAGTCAGGTATTATTGTTTTTTTTGTTTTTTTGGGTTTTTTTTATCTAGCGGCATGAGTTGAGCCAGGGCCGTGAATTGAGCATGATATTTACTCTCGGTCCGTTCCTCATTGCGTCCCGAAGACTGTGCTGACTGGGTTTTAAATCCGCTTTTTACTTGGCATATTTCAATAATCGGCATTTGGATGTTTGTGAATCGTTCTCGAATCTTCCATGGCCTAATCACAAATAATCTAGGAATCGGAAATTCTGCACACCTCTTGTTAAAGCAGCATCTGGTTTTGTCAACTTACACTCAGTGGCAAAAACCTGACTTTAAATTTTAAAGAAAAAACATTATTGTGATAATTATTGATATCGATTGATAAGAATTGTTTTTTTTATCTTGATAACATTTTTGTCATATCGCCCAGGCCTTGGATAACCGTTACTGTTTGGGTGATTATCTTTGTTAGTTGTGATTTTGCACCACCTGGTGGCCAAAAGAAGTAGTCAAAGATCAAGACGAGAAAGGAGAGAAAGTGGATGAGCGTCTTAGAAGGAAGCTGACAACTCCTTTCAAAGGTTTTCCTATTGTATTCCTTGTTCAAGCATAGTCTGTTAGCTCTTCGACAATATAGTTAGTAAAGCTAATATAATGTAAACCCTATTTGCTAACTACTAATGCTAATTGTTGTGTGCAACAATGAGCACTGTCTACTCTGTGATTTTATGATAACTAGTAGGGCTGAACGATATTGGAAAAAACTGACATTGCAACTTTTTGGGGGTTTGCCATATAAAAACTAGAAGAATTTTCACCAAATGACTTGAATAGATCTGTTTAGGAAGACTTTGGTTGACTAACAATGACCACACTGTATTCATATAGTGGTATTTCCCGGCCCCGGATTACAATGTAGCCGACTTACATGATTTTGACCTTATGACGCTGGAGTCTCCTCCGCCATTTTGTCTGTAGACCAGTTTTAGGGACGCAAACAGTTTATTGTATTTTTTTTTTTTTTTACTTTATTTTATTAATACGACTGTTCTGCCCTTTGGGGAAATGAGTTTTTGATTATAATGGTGAATTTTGTTTTGTGATGCATTTATTTTGCCGCAGTAAGCGTAGTTCAGGTAGTACTTCCACACGCAAGAAAGAGTGCATCTACACACGAAGAAGAACATATTTGCGCACACATGAGGAAATATAGGGGTAAATGCATTTACCCCCAAGAAAAAGTCGCGCAGCCAAGTGAGAGAGAGAGAGGGGATTACAGTTTAGCGTGCTGTCTAGCTAGGACTTGGCGAGGACAGTACAATGACGCATTATACATGTTTTTGGATAGTTATTTTGAGATCTGGGGGGTTGTTAGGGGTACTTAAAGGGATCATTCCAATTTACGCGGAAATTCGGGTTATGTCACCATCGTAGGAACGGAACTCGTTCATAACCCAGGGACTACCTGTAATACTGTTTATTCTTTGCCAAGGGGGTTCATTTGTGAAAGATGGAGATTGCAAGTCCTGCGATGGGACTATTGCGCATGTGCACATTGCGATGGCGATGTGTAAACGATATATAGTGCAGGCCTAATAACTAGTGTAAGATGTACGTTGAGTGTGTTTTCTGGATCTTACAGTTTCACAAGAAATACATGGACCGCTTTACTTTTTGAATGTAACGTATAACTAGAGCTGGGAATCTTTGGGCACCTAACGATTCGATTTTTGATTACGATTCAGAGGCTCCGATTCGATTATAAAACGATTATTGATGCACCCCCCTCCTTTTTTTTTTTTTTTAAAATGTTTTGTACATTAGTTCCAAAATTGTTCAAAAATACTCTCAAATACTCTCTCTAAACCAAACTACTATTTCAGTATCAAGTTAACATATAGCAGTAAACAAATATACAAAAATAACAGTAAATAAAAAACTCCAGTCCCCATTCTGTATCAGCAGCTTTAAACTACATTCAATTAATTTAATGTTGTGAATCAACCGTTAAAGTTGTTAAAATTGCTCCCGTTATTCCATAATTTCCCTTTTGTCTACTTTCGACATGTGAAAGTTTTAAAACTATTTTAAAGATAGATTCAAGTCAATATTTTACCGATTTAGGAGTATTTTAGATAAAAAGTTAATTCGGTTTGCTTGGAAGGTTCGCTACAACAGCTTTGCAGGGAAGTGTACTGCTTTAAGATGGCGGCCGTTTACTAACACCCGAGTCTAGCTTTTTGTAGGTGTTCTACTAACGTAACCTAATTTGTATTGCATCTAGTCCTATATAAATGATATCTACCGTAACATTATGTGGATGTACTTTGTAGCAGCTTTTCGGCAGCAGTCAGGTATGTTGTTGTGTTTTTTTATCTCGTGGCATGAGTTGAGCTAGAGCCATGAGTTGAGCATTGGCATTACCCGAGGGGCCGGGTAATGAGAAGCATGATGTTTAGCTACTCTCGCTCCGTTCCTCATTGACCGCGTGGCGCGCCGAGTGTGTTGTACTTCCGCTTTACTTGGCATATTTCAATAATCGGAATTTGGATGTTTGTGAATCGTTCTCGAATCTTCCACGGCCGAATCGCGAATAATCTAAGAATCGGAAATTTTGCACACCTCTAATGTATACACATAATAGGACCATTTTACCCAGACAATGCCAGGAACAGCCAAGTGTAATTATTGTGTATTATACTGTCAGTAAGGGATCAGTTAACAAAAAAAGGTAACAACATCAAACCTGTGGAGTCATTTTGTCAATTTATTAAGATAAAAAAGAAGCTTGAAATAATTTAAATCCAGTACTTGTACTGAAACGGTTTATCACTCAGGTTAGTGTTTTGGCCTTTTTTTAAAAATTTTTTTATTATTATTATTTTTTTTAATTTTTTTTTTACTACTCCTTACCTGTTCTGTACTTTTGGTTTCAACTTTTGGTTTTACTTGGTTGTGGAGAATGTGGAGACAGGTTTAATTAAAGTTTAAGAAAAAATGGTTGGAGTTCTATTTGTGGATTTGATTTCTTATATATTTATTTAGTGTGTTTCAATTGCCTTTAATAATTTACGTGCTTTAAAAAACAAAACAAAAAAGTACATCGGCCTCAAATAACTGCTATCGACTATTTAAAAAATCGAAATTAGCATCGGAAAATGTTAGATTGGTCGACCAATATTTGACAGTGACAGACGTCCAGTTCATTTCAAGTGGGAGGAATAGCAGCGATTCCAGTCAAAATGGATTAGCCGTTTATCGCCGTCAATAGAAGCAAATGAGTTGACTTGATTATTATAAAGTTAATGCAATGCACATGTTTGCAGCCGATCCTTTGCTCGAAGCCTGCTTCTCCGATTGAATGTATGTATGTGAGTAGACGATTAAAGCCTTATGGCCAAATGAAGCTATTCAGAGGATTCAATGTATTTTGTCAAGAGAAGTTGCTGCGTCATACATCCATGTTAAGATAAGGTTGTCGTTTATATATTTTTTTTCTTCTATCTCGCGTTCGTGCAGTTAAACAACCACAGAGCCCGCAGTTTGCAGTCACCTTAAATGCATATACATACGTCCCGGTATGTTCATTTTAACACAGAACCGAACGAACACGGTCAGTGTTCTTTTCACATCGACAGCGGCGTCTGACGTTGGCAGCCATTTGTAAAATGAAGCGAGAAAGGGAGAAATTTTTAAAGCAGAAGGAAACTTACCCTCTATCTCGGCCACGGTCTCTGTCTGAAAATCCTGGCATTGTGTAGCACAATAAAGACAGTAAACTAGTACAAGATTACGCTAAAGGTACTTAATTGGTAAACAAGACTGACGACGGTAGCTGAGAAAATTCGGCGGAAGAGAAGGAAGTGACGTCACAGAAGCGGAACAGCGGAAACGTCACACGTCGTAACATTGCGCGAAGGGCAGGCACCATGCTAGATGTTTAATTAAAGACGGAGTTGGTAACGTAAGTAACTAGCGGCCATCATGCGTCGGGAATGTTTCTACTGCAACGTCGTATTAACGCTAAATTCTTAACGGATTTACAAACTGTTTGCTTTAAACAAACCGTATTAACGTGGCTATGATTCATTAACGAAAATGTGTTAGGTATGCAGTAAAATTACCGTTTCTAATCCACCTGTTTGAAAATTCGATTAAAATTTGAGCAGTCAAGGCTATTTCAATGTACACACTCAGTTGACTATTATTTTGATTGAAAGACTCCGACGCAAAATGGCCAATAGCGATAACACCCGTTCCTGTTGGCTTACAGCGTGCTTCATACATCTATCCTATTATATGTGTGCGATAGCAGGCACTGCACGCTTCACCCATTCCCCCCCAGCCCCAATTTTTTTAATCCTGATGTTGCAAAATTATCCACACTTTGTACCTAAGTAGTGGTACGGACATTTGAAAAATTGTAAAAGAAGGACTGAACTACCGTCCCAAAGTATATGTGAAGTAAGCACTTTGTGACCTCTAGTGGGCGGATGGAACAATTGACACCCAACAAAGACGTTAGTGCTGGTATGGTACTCTAGAAAATATACTAGTCCTTCTAAAAAAATAGCATATTGAGATAAAGTTCATTATTTTGTGCAATGTACTGATAAACATTAGACTTTCATATATTTTAGATTCATTATACACAACTGAAGTAGTTCAAGCCTTTTATTGTTTTATTATTAATGATTTTGGCAAAAAAGTCAAGAAAAAACAAATCCCAATCTAAAAAAAATTTGCATATCATGAAAAGGTACTCCAAAGAAGCTACTATCCTAATCATCTGAATCAACGAATGAACTCAAACCCTGCGAAACACCTGCGAAAGATTCCTGAGGCTTTTAAAAACTCCCAGCCTGGTTCATTACTCAAAACTGCAATCATGGACAAGACTGCCGACTTGACTGCTGTCCAGAAGGCCATTATTGACACCCTCAAGCAAGAGGCTAAGACACAGAAAGACATTTCTGAGCGAATAGGCTGTTCCCAGAGTGCTGTATCAAGGCACCTCAGTGGGAAGTCTGTGGGAAGGAAAAAGTGGCAGGAAACGCTGCACAATCAGAAGAGGTGACCGCACCCTGAGAAAGATTTTGGAGAAGGGCCAATTCCAGACCTTGGGGGACCTACAGAAACAGTGGACTGAGTCTGGAGTAGAAACATCCAGAGCCACCGTGCACAGGCGTGTGCTGGAAATTGGCTACAGGTGCCGCATTCCCCACGTCAAGCCACTTTTGAACCTGAAACAGCGGCAGAAGCGCCTATCCTGGGCTACAGAGAAGCAGCACTGGACTGTTGCTCAGTGGTCCAAAGTACTTTTTTCAGATGAACGCAAATTTTGCATGTCATTCATCAAGGTGCCAAAGTTTGGAGGAAGACTGAGGAGAAGGAAATGCCAAAATGCCTGAAGTCCAGTGTCAAGTACCCACAGTTAGTGATGGTCTGAGGTGCCATGTCAGCTGCTGGTGTTGGTCTACTGTGTTTTGTCAAGGGCAGGGTCAATGCAGCTATAGCTATCAGGAGCAATTCATGCTTCCGTCTGCTGAAAAGCTTTATGGAGATGAAGATTTCTTTTTTCAGCACGACCTGGCACCTGCTCACAGTGCTAAAACCACTGGTAAATGGTTTCATTTACCATTGCATTACTGTGCTCAATTGGCCTGCCAACTCGCCTGACCTGAACCCCATAGAGAATCTGTGGGATATTGTGAAGAGGAAGTTGAGAGATAGCAGACCCAACACTGTGGATGAGCTTAGGCCGCTATCGAAGCATCCTGGGCCTCCATAACACCTAAGCAGTGCCACAGGCTGATTGCTTCCATGCCACGTCGCATGGAAGCAGTCATTTCTACAAAAGGATTCCTGACCAAGTATTGAGTGCATAGCTGATATAATTAAGTGAAGGTTGACTTTTTTTGTATTTAAAAACACTTTTTGTATTGGTCGGATGAAATATGCTAATATTTTGAGATAGAGATTTTGGGGTTTTCTTGACTTTTTTGCCAAAATCATCAATATTACAACAATAAAAGGCTTGAACTAGTTAAGTTGTGTGTAATGAATCTAAAATATATAAAAGTCTAATGTTTATCACTATATTACAGTAAATAATGAAATTTATTACAATATGCAAATTTTTTTTAGAAGGACCTGTATAGCACTATTCTCACAGGCTTAAAGCTTTTCAAGTTGTTGTTTGTCATGTTTTTCTTATTTAAAAAAAAACTTGCATCTGTGCCAAATGTGCTGCACTTTACCTGTCTCAGAATAGAAATAGTGTATATTTTCTACAGTCTTTATCACAAAGATTAATTTCACAGATGTATTTAAGTTACAAAGCCTGTGTAAATTGTGGGGATGGTGAAGCATGGTGGTGGTGGCGTCATCAAGACGATCCAAATCATACTGCAAAATCTGTACAGGAATGGTTAAAAAGAACCAGGTAAATGTTCTGGAGTGGCCGAGTCAAAGCCCATATCTCAATTAGACATGTGCCGATTACTGGTTTCAAGGTATACCGTGGTATGAAAACGTCACAGTTTCAAAACCGCAAAAAAATTCCGTCACACCGTCCCTACACTATTGCAGTAGCTATTTTTTATGTCCCAAAAATGCAGGGATAAATCCCTTGCAAGGCTTAGCCCTCCCCCACTGGTTGATGCTTAGTGTAAGGGAGACAGCTGTGCTACACTATGGCTGGAGGAGGTAAAACTGCTGAACTTTTTCCCCTCATGGAAGAAAACGAAATCACTGCTATGGGAATACTTCGGCCTCACAAAAGTTAAAGATGGCCGCGGTTAAGAGGAGGAGGGCCAACAGAGATGTTTGCGGAGGGTGGCTGCTGAGGAGGCAATACCTCCAATATTGTTTCACATTTTTACACAATTAAAGGTTAGCAAACACCATCATGAACGTTTCCAACTCCAGCGTGTTTAGTGTGTCTAGCAGTGGTAAAACGTGATTTTTTTCTCTCTGTTGAGAAAGAGTGTGTGTGTTATTTATTAATTATTTTTTTTAGAATATTTCAGATATATACAGTATATATTTTTTATTTTTCAAAATTTATTTTACCTTAACATTATACTACTGTTCCAATTTCCTAACATGTTTTGAAAAATCAAAATCCTGTTACAGGGGAAAAAGTTTTTTTTTTAAACCCAGATATCTCAAAGTAACACATTTTAGAGCTGTAATTGCAATACGGTGAAACCGTGATATTTTTGCTTAAGGTTATCATACCGTCAGAATCTCATACCGGCACATGCCTAATCTCAATCCTTCAGAGAATTTGTGGCTGGACTTGAAAAGGGCCGTCAAACCCAATACCCGCACAACTTGACAGCGCTTGAGCAGTTTCGCAAAGAAGAGCGGAGCAAAATTGCAGTAGGTAGATGCACAAGACTGATTGAAACTTTTCCATACAGACTTACTGCTGTAATTGCAGCCAAAGAATAAGATGCATCTTCCAAATATGATTCGAAGAGGGTGAATAAATATGACTTTTTTTTTTTCATTTGTATATTTTTATTTCATTGAAATTACTCTGTAGGAATCTGTTTTCACTTTGACATTAAAAGTGTTTTCCAATTATTTTTTTGTGTAAAAAAAAAAAAAAAATCCAAATTGTTTTGACCATGATTTATGAATGCAATTAAAGGGGGAAACATCCTAGGGGTGAACACCTATACCGGTAATAGGCTTTTTTTTGTAATTAAGAGGTGAGTTGAATACAGAATTACCTATTAGATATGCATCCTCACTATATATTTGCTGTGGCATTTCTATGAATGCATGAATGTGTATGTAATCTTTCAATCATACTCGACCGTGGAGTAACGCGCTGCGATGAAATGATGGACAAATTTAGAAGTGGTTTGGGCAGAAGTGTGGAAACAGCTGTGTAGAAATATAAGGTATAGTGAAATGGAGAAAAATGTGTACTTTTAAAAATGCTGGCGTGTGGGGTAACACATTGTGATGAAAGGTACAAATATATACACATAGGTGGTTAGGGCAGAAATGTAGAAACAGCTCTGTAGAAACAAAAGGTTTCGTGCAGTGGAAAAAATGAGAATGTGCAAGTCAGGTTGTTTGAAAACAACCTGGGCCTAAAGGCAGACAGGACTAGACAGATGATTTGCAGACACAGCTCCACACTGGGGAAATTATTACAATTAAAAAACACTATACTGTACTAAAATTATCATCACTATACACACACACACACACACACACACACACACACACACACACACACACACACACACACATATATATTAGGGCTGCCAAACAATTAAAATTTTTAATCGAGTTAATTACAGCTTAAAAATTAATTAATCGCAATTAATCGCAATTAATCGCAATTCAAACCATCTATAAAATGTGCCATATTTTTCTGTAAATTATATATATATTCCGTAAAATAAATTGTTGGAATGGAAAGATAAGACACAAGATGGATATATACATTCAACATACGGTACATAAGGACTGTAGTGGGCATTTCACTCTACTGTTATTTAAATCTGTCTATGCTGTCCTCACTCCGAAGCGTCTACTTTTTCCAAAGCTAGACAGCTAGTGAACGACGCCTTAATAATCAGATTTCTTCCTTTTTCATCTGATTTATTAATAAAATGGCCTCAAACCATTGTCCTCTTTAGACCGTGGTAAAACTACAAAAAAAAGTACACAAGCATTGCATTAGCAACAACGTTAGCTTAGCACGCTATACAGGTTCACTAAACATAAACAAAAAGCGTCTCATACAAAAAATATAACATTTCGCCTACTAACATAATATGTACATTCTTTACAACAACCATACTTACGGACAAATATTGTCCAAGGATCATATAAGCACAACATTACAACATAGGCGTCAGCCCGAGACGTCGTGCAGTCATATTGAACTGGCAAGAAAACAATAAACCATGTCGCAAAGCGACCACAAGAGTTCGCTGTTAGACAGCACAAAAAGCCTTGCTGTAAAACTTACCAAAAGGCAGAATACCGTCTGAGCGGGACATGTGCGTTAATTGCGTCAAATATTTTAACGTGATTAATTTAAAAAATTAATTACCGCGCGTTAACACGATAATTTTGACAGCACTGGTATATACATACATATATATATACAGATACAGGTATATGGCGGAAAACACTCAGGTGATTTGAAGTTCCGCTCTGAGACCCCCAATTTAGCCAACTTTCAAAATTGTCTGATATGCATGTGTGATACATCATTGGAAAGCTTAAAATCACACACACTAGATATCATCTTGAACATGACACTGTTCACTGTACTCAAATGGCCTCCAGTCACCAGATCTCAATCCAATAGAGCATCTTTGGGATGTGATGGAACAGGAGATTCGCATCGATGTGCAGCCGACAAATCTGCACCAACTGTGTGATGCCATCATGTCAAAATGGACCAAACTCTCTGAGGAATGCTTCCAGCACCTTGTTGAATCTATGCCACGAAGAATTGAGGCAGGTTGGCAGGGGCCCAACCCATTACGAGCATGGTGTACCTAATAAAGTGGCCGGTGAGTGTATATTTATATATATATATATATATATATATATATGTATATATATATATATATGTGTATATATATATATATATATATATATATATATATGTATATATATATATATATATATAAAATGCCATCTCTGGAGAAACTGCATGGGAATGCTGTCATGCTGATGGGTATATTTGTAGAATGAATGTGTACAATGATGTGGAATTATGTTGAATGAAGTGCTTTTAGAGTAGTTGTATTGAGTTCATTTTGTCTACACTTATAATGCTTTTAGAGTAATTCACGGTGCGTTCCTGTTCATTGGTGTCACTTCGTGTTAAATTTTTGGCAATTCTGGTTCACTCCTAGTTGTTTCGGATCACTTCCTATCGGTTTTCAGGGATTCCGAAGTCACTTCCTGTTGATTTTGAATTTGGGTCTTTTTCAGGTCGAATCTTGTCGATTTTTGGTGGGGAATAATGACCTTTTTTTCCCTCTAATGGAGAATTTTTTGGGGGGTCCGACTTGAAAACCGATGGGAGTGAATGGAAAAATGATTTTGGGTCTTTTTCAATAATGATATGGATAGATTGAGCAATGTCGATGTGTCATGTTGAATATCCCATTGGAAATATTTTTTTAATGAGTTTTGGAGATGAACCATAATTTTTTGGGCTAACAAAAATACAACCCTGTGTCCTGTGATTTTTGCATGTGGGATGCAAAGGCTTGAGGGGTGGGGTGGACCAGACTAGCCAGGGCTCATATATTTATGTATTTATATTTATGTCAGTCATCGTATGTCTGCGTCATCCGCAAACTCTCTGCTCTTTTTGTTGCCCCCCCATCCCCACTGTATACGAGCATTCTCCTACCCATCCTTCTGTATTGTTCCCCCTGCTGTTTTTCTATTCTGTTCACAATCAACAGGAACAAACTGATCAAAATAACAAATATTGCATCCAAGACCATTAACCACACCACACCCAACATCACAGAGCTCAATCACAGAGCAAGCTGTACTTGCCTTGCCCTGTCAGTAACCAACGACCAGGACCATCCTCTCACCCCACGGTTATACTGCTGCTCTTTGGTTGCAGATACTGGACCCTAAAACGGAGACAGGCGCACTTCAGTAAAAGCTTTGTCCCATCTGGCATCTCAGCACTCAATAACCTCCCACAATAACCCTGTAAGGGCCGGTTTTCAAAGTTTTTTTTTTTTGTTCATCTTTCTTAAATGTTGTCTTTTATGTAGTGATGTGGGTTTGTATTAATGTTGGTGATGACAAATGGTGAAAATAAATTTCGCTATGGGACAATAAAGGCTATCCATCAATCCATCTATCATTTTCATTTTGAATAAAGTTAGTCCTTTAGTGTCCTATATTTCAAATATGTTAATAATAAATAACAATACATTTTATTTCAAAGAGCCTTTCACGACACTCAAAGACACTTCAAAATTGAATACACAATAAAGTAAACAAAAACACAGATGAAAAGAAAAGTCTGATTAGACCAAAATAATAGACAACAAATCATAACACAAAAAAAGGATCATGATGGATATGATAATTCAAACATGTTTTGAAAAGTGAGAAAGAGGTTGCATTACGAAGATCAGAGGGTAGAGAGTTCCAGAGTCGACGGACAGAATGACGAAAGGCTCTGGAACCGAAAGTAGTAAGATGGATACAGGTGACAAAGATGTGAAGAGTAGAAGAGCAGAGATGTCGGGGAGGAGTGTTAGTGCAAAGGAGGTCAGATATATAGGTTGGGGCCAGGCCATGAATACTGTAGCTTTGAAAGTGATGAGAAGTATTTTGTAATTCTTTGTTTAACCGGAAGCCAATGAAGTTGACGGAGGATGGGGGGGGGTGATGTTATGTGTTGTAGGGATTCTTGTGATTAGGCGTGCTGCAGAGTTTCTGGAGGCATGTATTAGGGAGACCAAAGAGCAGTGAGTTGCCATAGTCAATCTGGGAAGTGACTAGCCTGCAAACAAGAGTGGCAGTGGTGTGGGGACTGAGGTGATCAGAGACGAGAAATATTGCAAAGATTGAAGTGGGCTGATCTGGAGATGTCATTGATATAGGAGCAGAAGGAAAGCATGCTGTCGAGGATGATATTGACAACAATCTGAGAAAATTAACACTGAATCGGGTGTATGTGGCTGAAATTTTTGCTATTTTTATTCAATTATTTTATTTATTTTTAACTCATACGTTTTATGCACTAGCCTGGAACGGGGCCCACTGTCATTGCGAGTGTACACGGTCCCGAATTTGGTGCTTTGCCCCGAGTGCAATGCTTTGATAAACTCTAAGTATTCATACAAAAATGCCTAACAGTCTCGTTCATCGCTCAAGTTTACAAAGATGTAAAATTCTGTAAAACAGAAACGAAAGTAAAACAAAATAAAAGCAAAAAGCAAAAGAAATTATTGTGCTAGTGCAAAGTCATACAGTCTTCAACACTGCTTATCCCTGTCAGTGTTGCAGGGTGCTGGAGCCTATCCCTGCTAACCTTGAGCGAAACGCCCTTAACTGGCCACCAGTTGGAGGGCATGCAGAGATACACCACCACGGAATAGGAATTGATTCTGAAGGGAATAGTTACCTTTCTCGCACACACCATATAACTGTTTGCATTACTCTAACACACTTAATATAATCAGTCAGGGAATAGTGTCGTTCCTCATATTTACTGTAGGACTGTTTGTATTACTCTAACACACCTAATATAAAATAAAAAGCACTTATACAATAGTTAAATGAAAAGAAGCAGAATAAAGGGCATAAAAGATACACAACGCCATCTTATCACAGAAGCCCAACCTGCGTCATGAGCAAGATTGACGCACCAACTATCGCAATCAGTTCTCCCGAGCACTCCAGGACAAAGAGCAGGGCATTCTGTCCTAAAACAAGTAACATCGGAGAACGCCCGATATCCAACTGATAACACAACTGACATGACTCCAAGAGCCCCCTTTGACGCTGAGGGGACAAGATCCACATCCTCATTGCCCGGACAACAGTAACTCCCAAATCCTCCTGTCCAATCAACAAAGGACTAATATTCCCACACACACCCTTCTTCTTCCTTCTTCACACCCTTCTTCCTGCCCACGGCCCGCCCCCGCCAGAGCTTTCAAAAGACTGAACATTTAGATAACCCAAACTATTGCTTCTCGGGAACATTTCTATGTATCTGACCCTGCATCCAGCATTGTCTCTCCGTCGTCTGTTTTTGCCTTGCTTTTGACCATTGTCGATGGATAAATTGTCAACCTGTTTTCGGTAAGCCTTCTTTAAATTGTTCAAAATGGAGTCAGTACAAAGGGTTAACACCGGAGTGAATGCGCAGGATTGGCCCTTCCCGGCTGACTGGCGGGTGAAATTTGGTTTGGATGTCGCTGTTTCCGTGGCTTGGCCGGGGTGCCGAATTCCTTCAATCCGAAGTTGAATGCACCATTTTGTGTTATAAAAGCAGCACCAAATTAAAAAAAAAGAAAAAAAAAACTGATTTCGCTATTATATAGCTTCTAAACGGCACAAGTCACATAAAAAATACCATATTTCTGAGAGGAGAAGTGATTGAAATTCTGTGGTTGCGCAAATGTTGAACTCTCGATGACTGGGTATATGGCCATGTTCATACAGTGCCTTGCAAAAGTATTCGGCCCCTTTGAATCTTGCAACCTTTCGCCACATTTCAGGCTTCAAACATAAAGATATGAAATTTAATTTTTTTTGTCAAGAATCAACAACAAGTGGGACACAATCGTGAAGTGGAACAACATTTATTGGATAATTTAAACTTTTTTAACAAATAAAAAAACTGAAAAGTGGGGCGTGCAATATTATTCGGCCCCTTTACTTTCAGTGCAGCAAACTCACTCCAGAAGTTCAGTGAGGATCTCTGAATGATCCAATGTTGTCCTAAATGACCGATGATGATAAATAGAATCCACCTGTGTGTAATCAAGTCTCCGTATAAATGCATTTGCTCTGTGATAGTCTCAGGGTTCTGTTTAAAGTGCAGAGAGCATTATGAAAACCAAGGAACACACCAGGCAGGTCCGAGACACTGTTGTGGAGAAGTTTAAAGCCGGATTTGGATACAAAAAGATTTCCCAAGCTTTAAACATCTCAAGGAGCACTGTGCAAGCCATCATATTGAAATGGAAGGAGCATCAGACCACTACAAATCTACCAAGCCCCGGCCGTCCTTCCAAACTTTCTTCTCAAACAAGGAGAAAAATGATCAGAGATGCAGCCAAGAGGCCCATGATCACTCTGGATGAACTGCAGAGATCTACAGCTGAGGTGGGAGAGTCTGTCCATAGGACAACAATCAGTCGTACACTGCACAAATCTGGCCTTTATGGAAGAGTGGCAAGAAGAAAGCCATTTCTCAAAGATATCCATAAAAAGTCTCGTTTAAAGTTTGCCACAAGCCACCTGGGAGACACACCAAACATGTGGAAGAAGGTGCTCTGGTCAGATGAAACCAAAATTGAACTTTTTGGCCACAATGCCAAACGATATGTTTGGCGTAAAAGCAACACAGCTCATCACCCTGAACACACCATCCCCACTGTCAAACATGGTGGTGGCAGCATCATGGTTTTGGCCTGCTTTTCTTTAGCAGGGACAGGGAAGATGGTTAAAATTGACGGGAAGATGGATGCCGCCAAATACAGGAACATTCTGGAAGAAAACCTGTTGGTATCTGCACAAGACCTGAGACTGGGATGGAGATTTATCTTCCAACAGGACAATGATCCAAAACATAAAGCCAAATCTACAATGGAATGGTTAAAAAATAAACGTATCCAGGTGTTAGAATGGCCAAGTCAAAGTCCAGACCTGAATCCAATTGAGAATCTGTGGAAAGAGCTGAAGACTGCTGATCACAAACACTCTCCATCCAACCTCACTGAGCTCGAGCTGTTTTGCAAGGAAGAATGGGCAAGAATGTCAGTCTCTCGATGTGCAAAACTGATAGAAACATACCCCAAGCGACTTGCAGCTGTAATTGGAGCAAAAGGTGGCGCTACATAGTATTAACGCAAGGGGGCCGAATAATATTGCACGCCCCACTTTTCAGTTTTTTATTTGTTAAAAAAGTTTAAATTATCCAATAGATTTTGTTCCACTTCACAATTGTGTCCCACTTGTTGTTGATTCTTGACAAAAAATTAAAATTTTATATCTTTATGTTTGAAGCCTGAAATGTGGCGAAAGGTTGCAAGGTTCAAGGGGGCCGAATACTTTTGCAAGGCACTGTAAGTATCCAATCACTCATCATATTTCCACTTCCGCACTCTCTCTCTCTCTCTCTCTCTCTCTCTCTCTCTCTCTCTCTCGCTCTCTCTCTAGTCCTGTCACTACCCAATAAGCAAGAAGACAAAAGACAAGCTTGCCAGACGACTGACTGAAGTAAGAAGAAGAAAAGTGTTTTTCATATTTATGTGACTTGTGAGAATACAAAAACAAACGCTGTCATTGGTAGCCTCTAGTGGACGCAATATGGTGAAACATGGCAATACAGAAGTCTCGGTGGAGATGGACTATGTGAATTTTCCTGATGCTTCAGGCAATGAAGAAAACGAGACTGTGACAGGTGAAAATGTGATTTTATCAATGCTTTGTCCTTTTTTCATGCTGAGGGATGTTTGGGAAAATATGCAAAAATGCAAGGTGGAGCCATTCTAATAACCAATCGTCAATATTGGAACCAATATTAATGTAGATAATATACAGTGGGGCAAATAAGTATTTAGTCAACCACCAATTGTGCAAGTTCTCCTACTTGAAAAGATTAGAGAGGCCTGTAATTGGTAACATGGGTAAACCTCAACCATGAGAGACAGAATGTGAAAAAAAAAAAAAACTCACATTGTTTGATTTTTAAACAATTTATTTGCAAATCATGGAGGAAAATAAGCATTTGGTCAATACCAAAAGTTCATCTCAATACTTTGTTATGTACCCTTTGTTGGCAATAACGGAGGCCAAACGTTTTCTGTAACTGTTTTCACTCTTCGCTTGGTGTAAAGAAATCAACTGTGGGAGCAATTATTAGAAAATGGAAGACATACAAGACCATTGATAATCTCCCTCGATCTGGGGCTCCTTGCAAGATCTCACCCCCGTGGCGTCAAAATGACAACAAGAACGGTGAGTAAAAATCCCAGAACCACACGGGGGGACCTAGTGAACGACCTAGAGAGAGCTGGGACCACAGTAACAAAGGCTACTATCAGTAACACAATGCGCCGCCAGGGACTCAAATCCTGCACTGCCAGACGTTTCCTCCTGCTGAAGCCAGTAGACGTCCAGGCCCGTCTGCGGTTCGCTAGAGCGCATTTGGATGATCCAGAAGAGGACTGGAGGAATGTGTTATGGTCAGATGAAACCAAAATAGAACTTTTTGGTAGAAACACAGGTTCTTGTGTTTGGAGGAGAAAGAATACTGAATTGCATCCGAAGAACACCATACACACTGTGAAGCATGGGGGTGGAAACATCATGCTTTGGGGCTGTTTTTCTGCAAAGGGACCAGGACGACTGATCTGTGTAAAGGAAAGAATGAATAGGGCCATGTATCGAGAGATTTTGAGTGAAAATCTCCTTCCATTAGCAAGGGCATTGAAGATGAGATGTGGCTGGGTCTCTCAGCATGACAATGATCCCAAACACACAACCAGGGCAACAAAGGAGTGGCTTCGTAAGAAGCATTTCAAGGTCCTGGAGTGGCCTAGCCAGCCTCCAGATCTCAACCCCACAGAAAATCTGTGGAGGGAGTTGAAAGTCCGTGCTGCCCAATGACAGCCCCAAAACATGACTGCTCTAGAGCAGATCTGCATGGCGGAATGGACCAAAATACCAGCAACAGTGTGTTAAAAGCTTGTGAAGAGTTACAGAAAACGTTTGGCCTCCGTTATTGCCAACAAAGGGTACATAACAAAGTATTGAGATGAACTTTTGGTATTGACCAAATACTTATTTTCCACCATGATTTGCAAATAAATTCTATAAAAATCAAACAATGTGATTTTCTTTTTTTTTTCTCCACATTCTGTCTCTCATGGTTGAAGTATACCCATGTTGACAATTACAGGTCTCTCTAATATTTTCAAGTGGGAGAACTTGCACAATTAGTGGTTGACTAAATACTTATTTGCCCCACTGTTCATTTTTTACGGGGTATCCCCAAAAATGAACATATAAAAAAATGGTAAATTCTGTTACCGATTTCAGTGTTCAGGTGTGAGCCACCAGTGAAAGTCGGCCAGCAAGTTTTTGCAAAACACGCAGCCTTCTTTTTAGGATTTTGGGTACAAGGCCCAAATTTGTTAGCTAGTTGGTAAAATCTCTCCAAATTTTTCAGTGAAGGCTCGCTGCACAGTCTTGGGGGACTGTGTTTGAGCAACTTCCTAGATTAGAAATGACTTTTCTTTAGAAGTGAACTGCATTTCTCAACCATAAAAGTGAAATACATTAAATATTAAAATATTTTTGATATTTTTCTGGTCACTTTAGTCCATTAACAAGAACTGCCAAAATTATTAGCTGTGACATGTCACATTGGGGGAAGACCCTATACTATAAGTCTTTTATTTCCCACAAATTAAACACAATAAAACATTCGAGTGATCATGAAGCACTAGAAGGGAATAATTCTATTCCATTTTTGTTCTCTGAGCACTCACAATAGTGGGAGAGAGTTTTGGCCCATGCCCCCGACAAAACTGGTGTAAAGAGCCAAGTTGGAAGGACGTCTTGCTCGCACATGCTTTTTCAAATATGCAAGTAAATTTCCGTCTAAAAAAAAAAAAAGGGAAGAAAGAGAAGTGCACCAGGAAAACAACGCCACAACATTTTGTTCCATCACTAATACATATTTAAAAAAAGTTGTGGGCTTATAATGTTGTAGGACTGAAATGCAGTTTTAATTATACAGTGGTATGAAAAAGTATCTGAACCTTTTGGAATTTCTTGGCGTCATCTTTAGTGGACAGCCACTCCTTGGGAGAGAAGCAACAGTGCCAAACTCTCTCCATTTGTAGACAACTTCTCTGACTGTCGATTAATGAACATCCAGAATTTTAGAGATGGTTTTGTAACCTTTCCCAGCTTTATACAAATCAACAAACGTTGATCGCAGGTTTTTGGACAGCTCTTTTGACCGAGCCATGATGCAATGCACAATGCTTCTCATAAAGACAATTCTTACCTGGTGTGTGTTTTATAGTGGGCAGGGCAGCTTTAAACCACCCATCAGTGATTGGGCACACACCTGTCTTAAATTGTTTGGTAAAAATTGGTTTCAATTGCTCTTTAAGTCCCCTTAGGCAGAGGGTGTTTGCATGCTATTCTCATTAAAATATGAAAACCTATAAATGTTTGGGTGGTTTTAGTTAAAGCAGACACTGTTTTTTTCATCTGTGTGATTTTGACAAAGTTCAAATCACATTTGATGGTGATTTTATGCAGAAATGTGAGAAATTCCAAAAGGTTCAGATACTTTTTCATACCACTGTATACATAATTATAATATCATTTTTTTGTCATTTGAGAACAAAGTCACTGGAAGTTGCAAAAGTGCATCATAAGAGGGCAATGACAACTTCAAATGTTACTATTTATATTTATGTGGGTGTGGCGTAACGCACTGCAGTGCCAAACGAAACAAACAATTGTTCATGTTTATATATTAAAATGGAAAATTGTGTCAGTCAGTATGATTGAGAAGAGAAGTGAAAGTAAAGCAAAAGAGGAAGACAGCAGCTCTCCTATTTACACAAAAGAGATCTTACATTCTCCTAAATGGGAATACAAAATAGATGAAAGACTGCTTTGCCAAACTCAGTACATCTGGTTGGTCCTGTTCATAAACAGCCTGTATTAATCATGCGATGACAAAAAAAATAAAATAAAACTTCTTCGTTTGTACCAAGGAGACTCTACTAATTGTACAATAAAGCAATTAAACCCCCCCGCATTTCTATAATATGCCCTCTTTTAAATATCTATTGGCAAAATAGTATTTTTCTATAATTGTTCTGTTTGACAATCCCTAAAGCTGTAAAGAACAAAACAATGTCATCAGCAGATATAATAAAATGATCGTGATATCTTCTCATAGGTAAATACTTCTACAGACTAGTTGGCGTGAGTTTTGGACTCTTGTGTGTCCTGCAAGCTGTTCTCAATATTTCACTGCGCCTGACTATCTGTGAGTTATAATTCTTCTACTCTTTTATTTACTGTGTTCCACATGTATTCATGAAAATTTGTACTGTAAACATAGTTTTGCATGCTTAAGTTAGAACAGAGCTCATTCTGTACACCACTATATAAAAAAAAAAGATAAATTATAACCTTTTCAGTGCATTGTGTCAGAAATTCCACTCAAGACCTTGAACAGCTGAAAAGAAAAAACACTATCATTGGTAAGTGTGATTGAAAAATTCATGAAAAATTCAAAAACTGACATTATTATTCTGATTACCTTATTTTTCTGACTATAAGTTGCACTGGAGTAGCAGTCACTCCAGCCAAAAAATGCACATTGATGATGAATTAAAAAAAAAAAAAAAAAAAAAAATGTCCTGAAGTAAATACAGTTAGTCGCATTTTTAGGGGAATTTTATTTTAGCAGAAACCAGAACAAAAATATTATACTCTTCATGATAGCAATAATAATAAAATTGAGACAAACAGGCAGAGTAAGTTGACATATTATTTACATTCATTCATGCATCTTCCGAGTCACTTATCCTCATACCGGCTAATCATGGGCGGTAGGCGTGGTCCACCCTGAATCGATTGCTAGCAAATTGCAGGACATATTAATAGTTATTCAAATAATTATAGCCTAAACAACACATCACACTTTTTTTTTTTAAACCAAACTCTTCATCTCAATCTGAATCAATATAAAATCCTTTCAAAGCTTCATCTTCACAGTCACAACTCAAAAAGTGCAACTTTTAGTCCTAAAAATAAAGTAATTTTGAATTGACTGGTTTACTGACACAAATGTTAATTCATTACTCTGTTGTGTTTCATTTGTTTGTATTCGTTTAAATGCTGAGCAGATAATTATGTCCGTGAAGGATGGGTGTATTTCCCCTCCAGTGTGTATTACATTTCCACAACAACAAGACCCTGGGATGCCAGTCGAATTGACTGCCTTAGAAGAGGTGCCGACCTAGTGGTTATCAACAGCAGAGAAGAGCAGGTATCACTGTTTTTTTTTTTTTTTGGTGTCACCTTTGTTATCACATTTTCCCATACGTTCTCTGAGTTGTTATCTTTAAAATACGGTAAAACAGGAAATTAGAGTTGTCGGATATTATTGGGTAGCCAATAATATCAGCCGATATAAGCATTTTGAAATGATATCAGATAATATTGACATCTGTTTTTCTTTATCTGTTAGGGTCTTATAAACTCATTGCATACACCTACTGCGTTACCAAAAAGAAATAGTTACTAAGAAAAGTAATAAAATGCAAAAGCCCAGCAAAATGGATTTTGGGAATAACTCATTGACAACACATTGTCTGGACTAGTGGTTCAATATACATACAGTACTTTTACCATAACTTCAGTTAAAGTTGTGCTCTTATATATCAAGGAATGTTAATTTGGAAAACCTTGAAGTTGTTACATTTATCATTATTAAAGCATCCAGTGGGGTGTCACAATAAAATTAGTCATAGTAAATCCTCTACTGCATATACTGCTATCGGTCTGATATTGGTATCAGATTTTTGGAGTTGGATAATATCGGGATATCGGTTATTGGTTTATAGGCATTATCGGACAACTCTACAGGAAATTAATTGCAATTTTATAAGGACTATTTTATAAAGACTTCTATAAGGAGCTTTTCACTGTTTTCCTCAGGCATAATGTTACCAAAAATCTCCAAGGAACCAAAAGACTCATATTGGATGCTCCAAAAGATAAGAGATTAGAGCTACCATTTAATCTTTGAAAACAGGAAGGCTGCCAGTATTTGATGACTTTTCTTTAAAGTAATACAAAATACATACATATTCTGGTTCCCATCTTGTATTGGGTATTGTTAGAAGCATTTGAGACCAGCTAACTCCCTGGCACACGGAAAGATGAAAATTTAACCCCACAAGTTACAGGTCCCCCAAGTCTACTTGGAGTAGATTTTAAGATTTTTTCAAAAATTCTGGCCCCATGCGGGAAGAAAATATTACCATTAATCATACATGGGAACCAAGTATGATTTATTCAAAATAGGTGCTCAATGAGTATCATGCAAAAACATCTGCACCTCCTTCATACGGGTCAGTATTAGCCTTCACTCACTATGGAGAAAGCTTTCGATCGGATTGAGTGGGGATTTCTTATGATAACATTGACAAAATTTGGCTTTGGACCCTAGCTTCTGCAACTAAGTTAGAATACTGCACTTACGCTCAAAACAGCAGTCATGACAAATGGGTTGATTCAGAAAAATCGAAGGATGCAAGGGGCCGTCTTGAAATCCTTCAGCTTTTATTTGTTGAACATGACAATTTACATTATAACTAGGGGTGGAACTTGGGGGGGTGGCGGTGTGGCCGCACCTGGGCCTCTAAGGTGCCCGGTTTTTAGTAAATGAAGTTACAGTACTCTTGTATCGCACCTTTCCACCTTCACGGCACTTAAAGTGCTTTGACATTGTATCCTTATTTACCTACTACAAAGTGCAGATTACTGGTTTCAAGCTATACCTTGGTATGAAAACGTCAAGGTTTCAAAACCGCAAAAATTTTCCGCCATACCGTCCCGAAGATATTAGCTAATTTTTATGTCCCAAAAATGCATGGAGAAATGCTGTAAGGCTCAACCCTCCCCCACTGGTTGTTGATCAGTGTCAGTAAGTCAACTGTGCTACACGATGGTTGGAGGGGGTGAAACTCCTGAACTTTTTCCCCCATCGAAAAAAACAAAATCGTTGGTATGGGAATACTTCGGCTACAGAAAAGTTACAGACGGACGCGACTTAAAGGAGAGCCAACCGACATTTAAAACATGTTTGCGGAGGGTGGCTGCCGAGGAGGCAATACTTCCAATGTGATTTCGCTTTCATACAAAATTAAAGGTTAGTAAACACTGTCAGGAAAGTTTCCCACCAGCTACGAGAGTCAACTCCAGCGTGTTTATTGTGTCTAACCGTGGTAAAACGTGCTGTTTTTTCCTCTCTGGCAAATGTTTGTGTTGAGAAAGCGAGTGTGTGTATAATGTAAATATGATACAAGTCATACACACATGCATTTTATGGAAAATAATTCAATTATTTTTGTTCTGATGGTAATAATGTTGATCTGTGGCTCTGGGTTTAGGCTGACCTAAAGGACTGCATTTATTTTAATATTATTTAGAATATATATATATATTTTCAATTTTAACTTATTGTATATATACACATATATATATATACAGGGGTGCACACAAGTGGTCTGCATGCGCGCATGCGTACTGGACGTAGACAAACACGCGCTGGCCCTAAACGGCTTCTATATGCTTTTGCGTACCGATGGCTGACCACTGTATTTGCGGTGGACACGACAAAATCACTTCTCAAAATGTCAAAGAGGCAGGCGTCAATGAGTAATTATTTCCGTGCCCCCCCCCGTCAAAAGACAGACAGACGACAGAGACGTCACCGGAGCTATCGAAAAAAAGGACTTTTGGTGAAAAGTGGCTGCAGGAGGTACCATGGCTAGAAGCAAATGATGCTCGCACGGAAACGTGGTGCTAAATTTGCCGTGAGAATCCCAATGTCGCTGATAAGAGCAGCGCATTTTATGTAGGGTCAAATAATTTCAGCCATCCAAACTTTGAAAAGCACAAAAAAAAACAGAGCATGTGGCAGTGACGCAAACTATCGATGTCAGACAGGACCCCACTCGCCCTATGGACAAGTGGCGGAATAAAGTTAATGAAAAGCAGCACCATGCACTGACAAATGTGTTTTTGCTGGCATTTCACAAAGCTAAACATGCACGTTCAATGAGCTCTTATGAGGAGGACATCCCACTTTTACAAAGGCTTGGAGTTAATGTGGGAGCCGCATAATGCCCTTTATTTTGAATTAGTGCTTTTATGTTTATTTCTTTACATTTCACTTCAAAGTAATGGCAGTTTTGTTGTGCCAGTTGATGTTAATCAAGCTTTAATTGTTAATATAATTAATTAAAGGTAATTTGCTCTAAGTAAAGCTTGTCATAATTTTATCTCATCAGGCGGGTCGGCTCTCAAGCTCAATGAGGACCAAGTCACATCTCCAGGTCCTCCTCTGAGAACCTGGGCAAAAAAATATGTGCACCCCTGTGTATATATATACAGTGCCTTGCAAAAGTATTCGGCCCCCTTGAACCTTGCAACCTTTCGCCACATTTCAGGCTTCAAACATAAAGATATAAAATTTTAATTTTTTGTCAAGAATCAACAACAAGTGGGACACAATCGTGAAGTGGAACAACATTTATTGGATAATTTAAACTTTTTTAACAAATAAAAAACTGAAAAGTGGGGCGTGCAATATTATTCGGCCCCCTGGCGTTAATACTTTGTAGTGCCACCTTTTGCTCCAATTACAGCTGCAAGTCGCTTGGGGTATGTTTCTATCAGTTTTGCACATCGAGAGACTGACATTCTTGCCCATTCTTCCTTGCAAAACAGCTCGAGCTCAGTGAGGTTGGATGGAGAGTGTTTGTGAACAGCAGTCTTCAGCTCTTTCCACAGATTCTCGATTGGATTCAGGTCTGGACTTTGACTTGGCCATTCTAACACCTGGATACGTTTATTTTTGAACCATTCCATTGTAGATTTGGCTTTATGTTTTGGATCATTGTCCTGTTGGAAGATAAATCTCCGTCCCAGTCTCAGGTCTTGTGCAGATACCAACAGGTTTTCTTCCAGAATGTTCCTGTATTTGGCTGCATCCATCTTCCCGTCAATTTTAACCATCTTCCCTGTCCCTGCTGAAGAAAAGCAGGCCCAAACCATGATGCTGCCACCACCATGTTTGACAGTGGGGATGGTGTGTTCAGGGTGATGAGCTGTGTTGCTTTTACGCCAAACATATCGTTTTGCATTGTGGCCAAAAAGTTCAATTTTGGTTTCATCTGACCAGAGCACCTTCTTCCACGTTTGGTGTGTCTCCCAGGTGGCTTGTGGCAAACTTTAAACGAGACTTTTTATGGATATCTTTGAGAAATGGCTTTCTTCTTGCCACTCTTCCATAAAGGCCAGATTTGTGCAGTGTACGACTGATTGTTGTCCTATGGACAGACTCTCCCACCTCAGCTGTAGATCTCTGCAGTTCATCCAGAGTGATCATGGGCCTCTTGGCTGCATCTCTGATCAGTTTCTCCTTGTTTGAGAAGAAAGTTTGGAAGGACGGCCGGGTCTTGGTAGATTTGCAGTGGTCTGATGCTCCTTCCATTTCAATATGATGGCTTGCACAGTGCTCCTTGAGATGTTTAAAGCTTGGGAAATCTTTTTGTATCCAAATCCGGCTTTAAACTTCTCCACAACAGTATCTCGGACCTGCCTGGTGTGTTCCTTGGTTTTCATAATGCTCTCTGCACTTTAAACAGAACCCTGAGACTATCACAGAGCAGGTGCATTTATACGGAGACTTGATTACACACAGGTGGATTCTATTTATCATCATCGGTCATTTAGGACAACATTGGATCATTCAGAGATCCTCACTGAACTTCTGGAGTGAGTTTGCTGCACTGAAAGTAAAGGGGCCGAATAATATTGCACGCCCCACTTTTCAGTTTTTTATTTGTTAAAAAAGTTTAAATTATCCAATAAATGTTGTTCCACTTCACGATTGTGTCCCACTTGTTGTTGATTCTTGACAAAAAAAATAAATTTCATATTTTTATGTTTGAAGCCTGAAATGTGGCGAAAGGGTTGCAAGATTCAAGGGGGACAAATACTTTTGCAAGGCACTGTATATATATATATATATATATATATATATATATATATATATATATATATATATATATATATGTATATATGTATATATGCAGATATCTCAAAAGTAACACATTTTAGAGCTGTAATTGCAAATCCGTGAAACCGTGATATTTTGGTTTAAGATTATAATACCGTCAGAAAATCATGCCGGCATATACTGTACGTTTTACACACTGATGACACAGCATCAGGAACAACATGGGGTTCAGTATCTTACTAAAGGATACTTAGACAAGGTCACCTGGGCTGGGAATCGAATCCACAACGTTTTGATTGGGGAATGACTACTGTACCACTGCTACCCCTTTGGGCGTAAAGAGGGTCTGGGTGAGTGAGTGTGGCGTGTAAAAAGAACATATGATGATGCGTGGAGCTATAAAATAGGGTATAAGTGTTCCAATTTGTGAATCATCTGATTTGATCGCTATTTATTGGCAAACTTCATGTTCATATATGCTGGAATCCAAAGTAAAGAAAAAAACATTCATTAAAAAATACAGTAAAACATTGTTTTTGGATGTGTCTCGTAACAAGGACTTCACACTGGAATTCGACCTGGACGCGTGGATTGGGCTGGCCAAAAGTAATGGCACGTGGAAATGGGTTGATGGGTCTCCGCTGTCAACAAGGTTCGCAATTTTTATGTTCAAATTGTAAACATCACCGTTACGTCTTAAAATATGTTTGAGCTTCATGATTGAATTTAAAATTACAACAATAATTGAATCTCCATGGTTGAAGTATTCAACACAGAAGTTTGGGTAATTTTTAACAGAGTTCGTCAAATTGCACAAGACCTCTACATGGCTAAAAGATTTACCCAATACTTATGGGTAAAGAATTTGTAGATTGTTTTCTTGTCTTCTTCCCAAATTCTGAAATGAAAGGACCTGTGCATTCCATTGTATCACAATCTTTTCTTGTCAAAGGAAGGATAATACTAATTCTGAATAAAAATGACCATTGTGTGTTCTTGCATTACAGCTACTGGGGAAAAGAACAGAAGAATTCTTTTCACGAAAATGAAAATTGTGTGCTCTCAAAGCGCAGAAATGACAAGTCTCTCAGTTGGAAAAATACATCATGTGGGGAATTCCGTTTTTGGATCTGTGAAAAGATGGTGTAATGCAGCTTAAAGGAAACAATGTATTCCTGAACTCTGTCCATTTCACATAACTAATATTTGGTCTTATACCATGACCATGGGATAATGTACATGTAATGTTCTGCTTGCTTTTCATTTTACAAACCTTGACAATCTTTGGCAACACCACTGGGCTGAATGAAATTGCTACTCCTCCATTATTTGTAGACGGATCACAATAAAATTTAATAGATACAGTTGAAGGCGGAAGCTTTCAAATACTGTTCAAAAACGCACATTTCATTTTTTGTCTCAGTGTGTCTGAAGTCAAACCAAACTTTAACCTTAAATACATCTCCAGGTGTGCTGTCAATTAACTCATACGTGGTGAGTTAACCTATCGTAAGCCTCCAAAGCCATGACCTCATCATCTGGACTTCCCTATGTTCTTTCAAAACTTATTGTGTATGTAAACTTTTGATGTCGAAGAAAATCAAAAATGCAAATATGAAATAAAAAAAATGTCTTCATCGTTATTGTGGCATGTGACAAAATAAAATCATTTCGGTAATCGTGACTAACCTGAAACAGGAAATGTTTGGTCCGATTAGAGTTCAGACTGTGAGACAAAAAAAAAAATGAAATGTGTGTTTTTAAACTACTACTTTAATTCAATGAATTAATTGCGGACTTATTGTTGCCTGTAGGTCCTGAGCTAAGCCAGTAGAGGGAGTCATAGGCAGCCGTAGTTTATTCTGAACCCATTAATCAAATAATTATTGAATTTAAATTCCTAAGTTCATTTCCTGCCAGCTAATGTATATATATCGAAATATTCTATGAAACGCTAAATAGTGTAGAGATATTTGTTCCTGAACATTTGTTCATTGTACTTGGTACATTCATTTCTTTATCGTCTTTCTGACTGGATAAGATTTGAGCAACTCTCAGCTTCTTCTCTGAAGCAAGGTCATAAACAGCTGCATTGTAAAATTCCATTTTCTTGTAAGTTATTTCATGGGTTAACATAGGGGCCTGCCTATTTGCATAGGCAATAACAAAAAGTGTTTAAAAGTTTGGCCTGGCCGGCCAGCTTTTAATTACTCTTTCCTTAATAAATGTATTTATCTTAGGTGATGATTGCTTTCGATTTGTTCCATAACTGTGTGTCGTCATCTCCTGTTCATTAAGAAAATAAAAGAACCTATGAAAAGAGGAAATCAACTTTTTACTTCTTCAATAGTGACATGGCATCAGAGGTGGGTAGAGAAGCAAAAAAAAAAAAAAAAAAAAAAATGTACTCAAGTAAGAGTAGCGTTACTTCAAAAAATATTACTCAAGTAAGAGTTAAAGTAGTCATTCAAAAAATGTACTCAAGTACAAGTAAAAAGATATCCAGTGAAAAAAAATAATCAAGTAATGAATAACATTTTTACTAACTGCTTATTTTTGTTTGATTTTTTTTAAACAATGGTATTTTTTTTCTCTCAGCACAAACTTTTCTATATAAACTGTTGTTATAATGATACTGTACAATAACCCCTCAAATAACCACATTAAGCCAAAGAATTAAAAAAAATATATATATCATTAAAGATAGAAAAAAAAATACAGTAATGAAGAGTTATTCGTCCAAAGAGTATGAGTGCCCTGCTCTCTCGTGGAGAAAAAAGTTCCTAGTTTGAGTAGTGAATACTGTAGTTCCTTCATCGTTAATATTATGAAATTTAAAGGATTATATCTCCGGTTTCCCGTGGTCTATCGGTGCCAAATAAAAACTGGGAGAGAGTTTTAAATCTGTTGTTTCGATTCATGTTGAGGGCAGCGCTCTATGCCAAAAAGACGCGTGATTGAACAGGCTTGCGTGACCATAGAACGGCAAGCTTGCGTCTGATTGGTGTAATGGAGTCATGTGATTATTGTTGCGACATCTCATTGGCGAAATTAGTAGAGCTAGTCTTGACAATAGCATTGCTAGCTAAAAAATAATAAATCTAATATGTTGAATAAAGAGGAAAAATGTAACGACTCTTGTGTATCCCAAAGTGGCAGAGTAAGAGTAGCGTTTTTCTTCACAAATCTACTCAAGTAAAAGTAAAAAGTATGGCTTAGTATAAGTACTCTTAGAAGTACAGTTTTGTCAAAAAGTTACGTAAATGTAACTGAGTACATGCAACGCGTTACTACCCAACTCTGCATGGCATTGATAAAAATCATTTTCAAACTATTCTTTTTTTCCATTAAGGATTGAGTTTCAACTGTCAAGTAAATTCAAGTGACATAAAACGTTAAAACATTTTTATTTTTTATTTATTGATACCTTTTGTTATGGTTGGGATTGCAGAAATGATTACCCAAAACATCCGACAGAGGACAGCAAACACAGATCAACGGCACTTCCGGGAACTAGCAACAAGAACATCCAATCAAACAACAGTCTCATTTTTAATTCAGGAACTCGTACTTCGAAAGAAAAACACAGTCAATACACTTTTACTGTACGGTCCGGAATTTGAGTTCTAAAAAACAAGAGCTTCTCCACATCCATTTCGTCGCTTTTGAGCCACATCTGCCTCTTTTGAACAGCTGTTTCATGGGCACCCCGGAGGAAGAGCTAGGTAAGCGCCTCAGTTGCATGCGACACTCACTCTGTCTTGACGTACGATACGGAAGCTAACGCTAACTTTCCACCGCTAACTTTCGTGGCTAGCTCGTTTTGTCTTGACAATTTGGTGTCAGTTTCCAGCAGGCTGAATAACTTGTCGTGCATGACATTGCGTCACAGAAAGTGAAAATTACGACACTGTTTGCGGTCTAGGCGAAACAACATTAGCAATGGTTACTAGTTGAGATAGTGGCTTGTGTTTGCACCCACTAAATGGCCAAATATTTCGAGCTATGATGTCCGATGCACGTTATGTCACTATATATTATAGGGGAATGTATACTGTATTATGATCTGCTCCCTAACTTCGCTCTGTTCCCCTCAAAAGTTGAGTTAATTGTTTCTTACAGAGTGGGTAGATGTGGCAAATGAGCTGCTCGCAAAGTGTCACATCGAACAGAAGCTGACTAAACTCACAGATTGTGACGCCAACGTGTTTATTAGTCTCTACGAGAACATCTTGAAAGAGAAGGTTCCAGGTAAGTTGTATGTGACAAGTGCCAACACTGAACAAACCAATAGGGAATGGGACGTACTACGTCACTGTTTGGACGCGCCTCCATGCTGGCAATATGATTTACTTCCGGTTCGGCAGAGTCAATGCGGATTGTAACGTGTGGTAGTTCTAAGCTAACTCTTTCGGTGTTTTAGAAAGAAAATATGGGTGCTTATTGTTGCGTTACCGGGTGCAACAGCATCTCCTACGACAAAAAAAGGGGTTAGGAAAAATGGACTCACTTTTCACCGTTTTCCTGCATGGAGGACCAAATATCAGATCACGAAGGTACGACGGATGGCTGGATTGCAGCGGTTCGTCGGAAAAGCATTTCTTATGATCATATTTCTGCTGGAATGAGAGTGTGTTCCTGTCATCTCTACTCTTGTAAGTTGAACGATTTATCCACTTTTGGTTTCAATACGTTTTTCTTTTTTTACACCGTTGTGTAAATCTGCCTCGGTAGCAATGCTCGCCTACTACGACTCACCTACCTGTTGTATTCCTAGGTAAACCTGCTGACAACACATCCCGATTTGTCACCATCTCTCTTCTTGGATCATTTGACAAAGAAAATTTGTTCAATGGAGTGGTTCCATTTGTCCTGTGTCGGACTCAAACAAGCCCCTGCTGCAGACGCCATCTGGGTCTGCCCTTCTCGTCGATGAACTGCGGGCTTTTAACTTGTGAAAATGCAAGAACTGTAATGCACATATTTATTCTGCCTGGCTATTTAACTATGGCCAGTGACGTATTATTATTATTATTATTTTTTTAAACCACTTTGACAAAGACACGTTTCATTGTAATGTTGAATTTATATATTCTATTATTATTTTTAAATTATAATATTCTTATTTGCACTTATGGAGACTTTAGACTGTCAATTCAAATAGTGTTGGAAAAGTTGCAATACCTAAAATAGAAATGCAAGAACTGTAAAGTACATATTTTTACACCTTTATTTACCTAAGGCCACTGGATGTTTTTTAACTGCTTTGAAAAAATACAGGTTTTGTTGTGATCTTGTATTTATATAGTATATAGCTTTTTATAATGTATTATGTATTATAATATTTGCTGCCCCCTGCCAGAGTGTGGGCCATTTTGTACTAAAAGGATTTTAAACTGTCAGTTCAAATACTGTGTTGGAGACTAGTACTTGCAATACTTAAAATGGAAATGCAAGAACTTTAAAGCACATATTTATCCTGTCTGGCAATTTACCCAAGGCCAGTAAATAGTGTTTTAAACTGCTTTGACAAAGACACGTTTATTGTGATCTTGTATTTGTGTATTACTTATAATTATATAATATTTGCTGCCACCGTCAGAGGGTGGGCCTTGTTTGCACTAATTTAAAGATTTTAAACTGTCAATTAAAATATCGTATTGGAGAAATTGCATTACTTGAAATAAATCTATTGCAACTTATCAGTCCCAGTTCTTGTCTACAACACTGTCCAAAAATTGTCAATGCATATTCCAAATAGAATAACAAAATTAAGTCACCTGACTTTGTAATTATTACACCTGTTTATTATGAAGACCTGAAGTAAACAACAAGCAGTTACAGTTTGTCAAGAAGTTGTTCAAGTCATGTTTTGGTATTCATATTTTATTGACTTTTCACAACAACACTTGGGATCGTGTTTGTAAGAGCAGAGCAAACTGAAGTTTCAGCGTGCACTCTTCGCCTTTCCAACCTCTCATAACGCTCCGATGTGGTGCGCTTGACCTCAGAATAACCCAAGAAGAGATATGGTGACCAATCGGGATGTGTTGTCAGCATTTCATATGCAGGTTTTCCTAGTAACACAACAGGTAGGGGAGGAGGAGTAGGTTAGCATTGCTACCGAGGCAGATTTACACAACAGTAAAAAAAAACACACAAAAAAAACCCGTATTGAAACCAAAACGGATAAATCGTTCAACTTACAAGAGTAGAGATGAGGGGAATACTCTCATTCCAGCAGAAATATGATCATAAGAAATGCTTTTCCGACGAACCGCTGCAATCCAGCCATCAGTCGTGCCTTCGCGATCTGATATTTGGTCCTCCATGCAGGAAAACGGTGAAAAGTGAGTCCAGTTTTCCTCGCCCTTTTTTTAGTCGTAGGAGAAGCTGTTGCACCCGGTAACACAACAATACACACCCATAATTTCTTTCTAAAACACCGAAAGAGTTAGATTAGCACGACCACACGTTACAATCCGCATTGAGTCTGCCGACCCGGAAGTGAATCATATTGCCAGCATGGAGGCGCGTCCAAACAATGACGTAGTACGTCCCATTCCCTATTGTGTTTTTAATTATTATTATTAATATTATATATGCATGTATATTTTAAATAAAACAATCTATTAGATAATGATTCAAAAGGTTATTGTTCAAACTTGGCTATGGCACAAGGAATAATACTGTAGTAATAATAATGTCATTACTTGTATTGACAAATCGTTGACATTAGGGCTGCATCTAACGATTATTTTAGTAGTCGATTAATCTATCAACCTGTTAGTATAAAAAATCGAGTGATCGGATTAGGAACATTTAATGTGTTGCAGAATCAATTTTAGGAGATGTAAAACAAAGGCTTGCTAAGATTGCTCTTTCAAAGAGCATTAAATGTGAATATTAAAAAACAATTCCCGAGTATTTCTTCAAACTATTCAGAATTGCACTTTCATTTCTAAATAAATTAAAATACCTGATCTCAGCCGCTAGCTTAAATGCTATAAAACATTTTTTTTAATGCCCCTAACAAATCGTTAAATCACATATTCCCACAAAAACTGCTAAATACACCCATAAACCCATAAAGAAACATTAGCTCCAACAAAAAACCTACCTTTTGTTGGTCTTAACGGGGAGCAGCTGAATTCAGCCATGTTAAATGAGTTATGTTATAGTCACTGTTTCCACTAGAGGCCAGTGTATCCACCCAAATCAATCAAACTAAATGCAAACACTTTCAAAACAAACCATTACAATGCCACTCTAGTTAAACAAATACTCGAAGCAGAAAAATGTGATTCGAAGCTTCTTTCTAACCGAATTGCTGAATTAATCGATGAATCCTTGTAACAATAGTTGACTTACAATCTTGATGGTGTTATGGTGTTATAATTCTTTCTTGTATTCTTGTGAATGATTTTCTTTTAAATATAGTCATAAGGAATCACAAAAGAAATATACATTGCTGTGTTTTGATTTAGGGGCTTTACATTTCGTGCAGGTTAGTTCAAGTATTGATTTCTAAGAGCCAAACAATAACCAAATACAGGTTGTGAAGTGAGACCTACACGCCACCCCCCCACAAAAAAAAAAAAAAACCTTTACAATGTGTAGTTTTTTTCCCCCCTCAGATGATGATTATTTTAGTTTTCTCTTTCCCAATGGGAGGTTTAGAACAGCATATGTCATCATTAGTAATTCAGTTTTATTTGTATCTATTTATAGCTTATTGTATTTTTATTACAAATTCAGCTCAATGTTTTATATTGATTACAAAGTTTCTGTTATTTAATTTAATAATATAAATTAGTTTATTTATATTATTATTTTAGTGTCAAATATGAGTGAAGCTCTTTTTGGCCTGTGTAAATAAACTAAACTAAATAAACACATACCTGAACACCGTTAAAATCCCAGGATTTAAACAAGTAGCCCTTATGCATGAAAGCAAATTCCCGGGTCGATTGACACTGACATTTACCGAGTTGCATCTTTGTGTAATGTCCGGGAATTTTCCGGGAAGCGGTAAGTGTGAAAGCAGGCGTTAAATTCCTGGGTCACAACGTAATGGCTGTAGACCAGGGGTCCCCAAACTTTTTCCTGTGAGGGCCACATAACTTTTCCCTTCTCTGATGAGGGGCCGGGGTCAGTTTGTAACAGAAAAAGTGTGATGATTGCAGGAGTCCCTAATTGTAAAAATTTATTGTTTTTCAGAAAGCCACAATCAAATAACCCTTTCTGGATTCTTCACGGAACAAAATTAAATACAATAAATATAATATAATATAATATAATATAATATAATATAATATAATAACAACACTTTTAATTAAATAGATAATAAACAAATAATCCTCTCTTAGTTCTTCACAGAAAGAGGCCAGGAAATAAATAACACTATTGAGAAAAAAAAAAAAAAAATTCAAAATGCTCTTTGGTATTGTTCAGGGGGCCGGACCAAATGTGGAGGCGGGCCGTATCCGGCTGTAGTTTGGGGACCACTGCTGTAAACGTAAATATCATGGCCGACCGATCGTCATTTCCTCTTTCTCCGCAGTAAGACGAAAAGCGGTAAACAAACATCGCAGTTATCAACATGGCAAACTGTAAATACCAAAATAAATTGACAACATAATGAAATGAAATTGCTACTGGAGCCTAGAGCCGAGGAAGAAAGTCAGTTTTCCATCTTTGGAAATGTGTGGTTTATTTTGTTGCCGATGCTGACCAACAATGACGTAAAGTCCGGGTTATAAAAGCGCGCCAGCCGCCCTCCCCGTCCAGAGAGCGCCAAGTCGGCAATAAGGGACAAGTCTGTGAAAGTGTCCAACCCGTGTTTTTCCCGGGATAGCTGTCCGTGTGTGAAATCAATGACGCGGGTGAATCCCGCGTCACCTTACACTGGAATTTACCGGGATATAGTAAGTCTGAAACGGGCTCGAAATAGTTTGAATAAACTTTATTTAGTATTAACAAAGCAATTCATGTATTTTGGTTTTGTTCTGACAGCCAAAATCTTACTACTTCTGTCAGTAGGTTGCCTTTGACGAATCAATTAACATGTTAACTTTCACACTCCTATAACAGTCTTGTGCAATGCAAAAGTGTTAGCTATTGCTAGCAAGCACTTCAAGTATACCTTCAGTGATGATATTCTTTTTTTTTTTTTTTTTTTAAGATTATATAGCATCACCGGGCAGCCAGGAAGATGACGTCCATAATATTCAGTGTGTGATTGATTCGTTATCACTGGATTATCTTCAGATCAGTCTCTCACATATCACAGGTATAACGACATTTTGGTTTGTGTCTGTGTAAATGTCAATAAATATTTTTCATCTTAACTGTAGAAAATTTTGAATATAATATTTGCACTGTATATCTCCAGGAGAAAATGTCATCCGAGGAGACAAAGAGTCAATCAAGAACCTTTTAGATATCTTTGATGGCCTCTTGGAATATCTCAGTGAGGAAATAAGCGATGACTCGCAGAAAGAAGGTGGGCTTATTGAAGAGTACTGAATGTTTTCATTTTTGTTGAAATTTTGACACACTTCATAGTGTCTGTGTACTCTTGTTATATAAACTGGACATCTTTCTCTTTAAAGCTATAAAAGACAAAGAAACATCTCATTTGGCAAAACTGAGCAGTGCTTTGTCTGTTTGTTTGGGGCTGACCTGCCCCTAAGACCGCATTACATAACATCATTTGCGCCTCATGAATGTCATGTCCTAGATGGAAGATACAGGGGAAATTTGGACGAGATTGCCTGTTTGTTATGATTCAAGATTTGACCACATAATACGTTAACTTATTCTTCCAACCCTCCTAGTAAAATGGATTTGATGATGATTGCTGTCAATGGCAGTGAAGGAGCTAAACCAATTGAGTTTATGACCACATTATCTAAATTGCAGTCAGTGTTTTTCACTCTACAAAATTGCTGTCATTTCTAATGCTGGGTTACCAGGACTTGCCCTAACCATCAAAGGCATCATCTTCAATACTAGAATATTAAAATATAGTAGAGTTGTTCGATGATGACTTTTTAACCGATAATCGAGATCCTGATGAATCCGATACCGATATCAAACCGATTCTAATATACGTGGTCGTGGACTTAACATATTTTTGCTAATTGTATTGTGATGCCCCACTTGATGCTTTAATAATGACAAATGTAACAACTTTAAGGGTTTTCCAAATAAACATTCTGCCAATGTTGTACCACTATATTTATTGTTGAAATAAAAATAGTGCAAGCATCATTTTTTTGGATCGTGGTTTACACAGTGCTTCTGGCTCAAAATAAAAACAAAGGGACACAGCTTCAGTGCAGTCAACTTCATTTAAATTTTTCACCATGAATGCAAATGGTCTGCTCACCTAACAAATCCCAAGAGCATCTTAGTTTGGTCAATAAGCATAACTGCTGCACTAAGCTCTGACCAACCCTTGTACAAAGGCAGAAAGCTGAAGGCTTCTACATTCACTTTGAAGGCAACATGCATATTGGCCCAAAACCGATAATGTAAAACTGATGTCGATATCATCCGAAATAATTTTGAAATCGTCCAATGTTATCGGCTCCCCGATGATATCGGACAAGCTGAAACCTGACTGAAAACTCGAGAATATGAATAGCGGCTGCTGTGGGAAACTGAAACCCCAGCATTCTGTGCATTGGAGTTTGTGGGGCCGCAAGCATAGGCAAATTTTGACTTTTGGGGCGGGGGGGGCACAACATGTTGATGACCCTGAAACGCAGTGTCAGCAATAAAATGAACTGACAAGAATATGTTTGAATTTGTTTCCCATCATTTTTGAGGGGAATTCTAAATCAGGCTGCTTAGGACATTTATACTTTTGGCCAAGATCCTCATCCAGTGAATATGGTACGCCTGCCGGTGTTTTGTTTCTGGACAAATTTTGCACCTCATCAGAAATGGCAACTTTTTGTTAAAAATGGCGGCGAATACAGCAGTTACAAAGTAAACACTACAAACTTTCTTTAAATAAAGGAATATTTACTTACGGTTGATCATGGACGGACATTTAGAAAAGTTCTCCTCAGACACATCCTGCCATGTTAGCTGCACACAACAACTGTACACCGCTCTCTCACTGTTTTGTGTTCGGCGTGTCGCTAAGCCATAATTTCCCCTATATTCGTGTTGAACATGTATGTTACTTGTTCATTTAGCACCTGTGGGAAACATTGAGAGTCCAACTGAATGTAAAAGAGGGCTTATTCACCGCCACAACAGCTTTGGGAGCAAAATGTTATAGGGTGCAAAATTTGGCAGAACACCAGTGGTGGCGCTGTTGTACAATTAGGGTCTTTAGTGGGGCAAATTGAAACTCCGCTCACCATTTTGGTGGTGCTCCCTGGCGTAGTTTTGGCTAAGCAAAGCAAATGACTGTCTAAGGTGCTAGTCACATGAAAAATAATTTTGACCCATTATAAAAATATTTTTTATTCATTTCATTAATTTTTGTTTTATTTCTTTACAACTTTTATTGACAATAGTTTACCGGAAAACTCACAATTTTAAAATCATATATAGAAAATTCAATTACTTGCAATGACACTTTTCAGCCATTGGGCCCCCCTTAAACTCCACATATGGCCACGAGTACAGTAGTTTGTTGCTTTGCAAAAATGTCAATTTTACAAATGTTTTAGTCTGACTTAGACTGATATTTTTTTGTTTTTTCTTTTAAAGTTTATATCATTCTTTGACAAAATCAGGGTCCCAAAGCGTTGAACTCGGAGAGGATGCTCCCTGTGACAATGAGGTGCCGACAACCAGCAATGCTATTGAGCAGATGGACACGAAGTTGGAAGGGGTGCATATGTCTTCTGATGGTGGAACGTAAGTAGGCTACATATTTAATAACAAAGAAAATACAAAAATATGCCCGACTACTATTACTATAAACAGTTGTGCAAAATGGTGAGGTAGTGCATAAACCAAAAAATAAATGAATAAAACAAGCATCACCAATGAGAACACTGTTTAAGGGTAATGCGGTGCTACACACATACAGTGCCTTGCAAAAGTATTCGGCCCCCTTGAATCTTGCAACCTTTCGCCACATTTCAGGCTTCAAACATAAAGCTATGAAATTTAATTTTTTTGTCAAGAATCAACAACAAGTGGGACACAATCGTGAAGTGGAACAACATTTATTGGATAATTTAAACTTTTTTAACAAATAAAAAACTGAAAAGTGGGGCGTGCAATATTATTCGGCCCCTTTACTTTCAGTGCAGCAAACTCACTCCAGAAGTTCAGTGAGGATCTCTGAATGATCCAATGTTGTCCTAAATGACCGATGATGATAAATAGAATATACCTGTGTGTAATCAAGTCTTCGTATAAATGCACCTGCTCTGTGATAGTCTCAGGGTTCTGTTTAAAGTGCAGAGAGCATTATGAAAACCAAGGAACACACCAGGCAGGTCCGAGATACTGTTGTGGAGAAGTTTAAAGCCGGATTTGGATACAAAAAGATTTCCCAAGCTTTAAACATCTCAAGGAGCACTGTGCAAGCCATCATATTGAAATGGAAGGAGCATCAGACCACTGCAAATCTACCAAGACCCGGCCGTCCTTCTAAACTTTCTTCTCAAACAAGGAGAAAACTGATCAGAGATGCAGCCAAGAGGCCCATGATCACTCTGGATGAACTGCAGAGATCTACAGCTGAGGTGGGAGAGTCTGTCCATAGGACAACAATCAGTCGTACACTGCACAAATCTGGCCTATATGGAAGAGTGGCAAGAAGAAAGCCATTTCTCAAAGATATCCATAAAAAGTCTCGTTTAAAGTTTGCCACAAGCCACCTGGGAGACACACCAAACATGTGGAAGAAGGTGCTCTGGTCAGATGAAACCAAAATTGAACTTTTTGGCCACAATGCAAAACGATATGTTTGGCGTAAAAGCAACACAGCTCATCACCCTGAACACACCATCCCCACTGTCAAACATGGTGGTGGCAGCATCATGGTTTGGGCCTGCTTTTCTTCAGCAGGGACAGGAAAGATGGTTAAAATTGACGGGAAGATGGATGCAGCCAAATACAGGAACATTCTGGAAGATAACCTGTTGGTATCTGCACAAGACCTGAGACTGGGACGGAGATTTATCTTCCAACAGGACAATGATCCAAAAATAAAGCCAAATCTACAATGGAATGGTTCAAAAATAAACGTATCCAGGTGTTAGAATGGCCAAGTCAAAGTCCAGACCTGAATCCAATTGAGAATCTGTGGAAAGAGCTGAAGACTGCTGTTCACACTCTCCATCCAACCTCACTGAGCTCGAGCTGTTTTGCAAGGAAGAATGGGCAAGAATGTCAGTCTCTCGATGTGCAAAACTGATAGAAACATACCCCAAGCGACTTGCAGCTGTAATTGGAGCAAAAGGTGGCGCTACAAAGTATAAACGCAAGGGGGCCGAATAATATTGCACGCCCCACTTTTCAGTTTTTTATTTGTTAAAAAGTTTAAATTATCCAATAAATTTTGTTCCACCTCACGATTGTGTCCCACTTGTTGCTGATTCTTGACAAAAAATTAAAATTTTATATCTTTATGTTTGAAGCCTGAAATGTGGCGAAAGGTTGCAAGGTTCAAGGGGGCCGAATACTTTTGCAAGGCACTGTATGTTAGCAGGATAAAAAAAAAAAAAATTAACAACAAATGTTCCTTTTTTTTGTCTCTGTGTGGAAACTACAGGGCAATAACCTAAGTTAACGTGAGCAATACATATACCAGATGGGTGGAGCATTGATACATTTGCAATCAAATATTGTATCCGAATAGAAAATTGTAGTATTTATACTTTTGACAACCCTAATGGAATGTGAGAGGATCCAATTTGATCAGCAGGCTCTTTAAATATTACTTAAAATCCATAAACCACAGTGTGCTAATGCCTCTGTCTGTTAACCATATTTTAATCGGGAACCTGAAATGTACATTTTGTGTATGATAAGTGAGTGAATGTGAGTGAATGAGTGATGAACCTGCACATTTTGAAATGCAGGTCCACTGCATATTCCAGTAAGGTTTCCCAACATTCTGCCAAGTGTGACCTGCCGGGCTCATCCAGCGAGGTCATCGGGCTCGGCGTTTCAGCAAGGACGTTCACAGATCAAAAACAAGGTGAGATTTTGAAATAAACATTGAAAAAAGAAAGTGTTTTCGGCGTAAACTCTTGTTACTACATTACACTAGGTGTGCCACGATTGTTCCACTAATTGATAATCAAATTAATGAGCCACTATTTGGATAGTTAATTAATCGGATAGAGCTACTGTTGGCCTGAAAAAAACAACAACAAAAAATCCTAATTTTTGAGGCTCTTACATAAAATCTGAGTATTTACTATTATTTTTTAAAATGTATATAAAACAAATAGATACAAAAACTATATTTTTTCCATCTTAGATTTTTTGATTAAAAACACAATTTTTTTCTCAGATTTCTGTAATCAAAATCAAACAGTTTATCATTTTAATGAATCAAAATGAGATTCATAGTCCAACTTTTCTCCGTCAATTGCAGCCAATGAGTTAAAAGAGTGCCCCGTGAGGGTAAAACGAAAAATAAAAGTCATAATTTGTGCATGAAAAGCTTAATCCTTACTTCAAAATAATTTGTGGCAAGGCTTACATCACACCTTTTGACTTTAACAGATCCGACCATCCTAACATTAACCATGGATTCAGTGGGCATCTCTGGTCTCTCAGAGAACCGAGACGCACATTTGACTGTACCCCTGCACACCGCCATTCCTTTACAACCACCCACCCAGAGCGACTCTCGTCACCAAACCGACACAGACGCGCACCCTGTTAGCCGAGATGCCGTCGGCCACACAGTGGAGCAATGCGAATCTGGCGGCGTCCAGGTATCGACTTCTGCCTCGCAAATGTTTGCATGTTAGATCTTAGCGCGGCTCACCTCTCGGTTGACTTTTGCATTTTCTTTTTTGTCCTTCTCAGTCCGCTGAGGTTGAAGCCAATCAAGTTGTGTGCAATGGACTGCACTCGCCTGGTGGGTCAAAAACAAAAGCGTTCTTCATTGATTTCTAGATCTTGGGAGAGAATTGGGTCGGTTGTCACCAGTGTGTTTTTTGGCAGCCCTTTTTATGTTCGTCTTGGACGAAATTGCTTATTCGTCTTAGTCATATTTTAGTAATTTCAAAGTGTTTTAGTCTATTTTAGTCAAAAAAATCTCAGACAAATTTTGTCGTTTTTGTCGACGGTTACTCAAATTGTTTTCGTCTGGAAAATTGAAAAGTTTTAGTTCAAAATTAAATCAAGGTTTCCAACAATTTGGAATGAACATCGAAACACGAGTACATATTGAAGTGTTTACAAGGACAATGGCAACTCCATGAGGATTTTATTAATTTTGCAGCGAGAAGCACGAAGCGCTACTACCGTAAGCCGTAGCCAACGGAAATGAAACAAAAACAAAATTTAAGAGGGCGCTCGCTCTGCTAAATTAATCATAACGCAAACGCTATGCTAACGCTACAAGTCACATTTAGTGTGTCATCTGCGTGATGATAATACACACTCGGCAGGAAAACTAAATTATTTTCCACCATAAACTGTATTTTAAAAAGTTGTGTTTAACAGGCAAGCTTTATGCTACTGCTGACGTGAAAGCTATGCTTATGCTACGAGTTACATTCATTCAGCACAGACCTTTAAAGCAGTAATGTGAAGTAAGTTTGGCCAACCATGTTTTTGAATAATATCAATGGCTAAACAGTTATAAGCATATTTTCGTTTTTTTTTTTTTTTTTTTAACGCAACCCTTCCAGATTCTTTGTTTAACCCATAGCAACGCCCTTGACAACGAAAATGCTTTTCTTCGGCAATCTTCGGATATTATGTCACACCGGGAAGTGCGAGGGAAGTCCGCCATAGAACAGTATTGTTTGTTGCATTGCTTCTCGGTAAGATGCCACGGCGGTGTGTGGCGATGTTTTGTTCTCACTCAAACGAAAAGTTGTATGAGTGGCCAAAGGATAGCAGGGCACGTAAATGGACATCTTTCGTTCGCACGAAGCGAATGCATTTCACGCCGTCATCGAGTAGTGTTCTCTGCTGCAAACACTTCGAAGATGCCTGCTTCCTTAACCGGTCTGCTTATGATCAAGGATTTGCCAAAAAGTAAGTGTGATTTTTGGACAGATGACTGATGACTTTGTCAAAGCAGAGCCGCCAACTGTTGTGGAATGAACAGTATAAGCTAGCGACGTTAGCCGAAAGTTAACTCAGGCAATCCCCGATCACAGTTGTTGTTGCGTTCGCTAGGTTAAGCGTGTTTAAATTGTGCGTCATCTACGATCTTGTCCGAAAGGGTTAATCCACTGTCAATCGGGAAAGGGGTGTGGATGTGCACATAAGTGGGTTGGCGTCGCGGTAATTCACGGTCACCTTGCAGTAAGAGACACACACCGCCGGTGACTTTGTGCACATTTATTTGTATTTGTATTATGTATGTCCACCTTCATGCTTCAAGCATTGCTTTGGATTTGTACGGTTCGGTGTTTCTTTCACGGTGATCGCTTGATAGCCTTCTAGTTTGTGTTTTACGTACAAGAGCCGCTGACAGGTGACAAGTTGCTTTTAATGTCTGGTAGCGAATCAGCGAGCGCGCAGGTCACGCAGTGAATCATGGGAAATGTAGTCTCGGGACAACACTGAAGTGGTGCTTTGTAATCTGTTCGCTTGTGTGAAAAAACTACATTTCCTCACGCCATTAGACGCCTCTTCCTCCTGAGTGCCCCGAGCCGTGTTGTACTGTTCGCTCCATGTGTTAATTAAGAAACAAAGTTGTCAGCACGTCGTGTGTTCGATACATTTGTAAACAAAAAGCTCATAACAAGACATTATCCACAATCCGTTTAAAAGACGCTGGAGTAGTAGGAGGCGAGGAGGAGATCAGCGAGAAGCAAAACCTCGCGGTCGAATGTGGCGGCAGGTTGCTATTATATTGTTTTCTTATTGTTGCCACAATAAAGTGGAGAAAGCCATCAACGACTCATCTCCTTCTTCCCCCCCAACGTTTTTATATTATTATTTTATATGCACGAGAGCTGCCGGATCTGCCAAAATGAACATGAAGTCTGATTATTTTTTTTAACAATGTCATCAGATAGACAAAAACATAAAATTATGTGCAAATGCCTGCATCTTCAAATCATGAAAATAATAACAGCCTATATCTTACCAATCTTGTAATCTCGATGGGTCTTGTATCCATTCCATGTCAGGTAGTCTAAGCACATTGTTTGCATCCTGATTAGCGTCTGGCTAATACATGTTAGCTCCAACATAAAATTCCAACTTCCTCTTCTTCTTCAAACTCTTCAAAAACTTGTATCTCCTCCCTTGCGCTCGATCTATCGCTTATATCGCTGTTTGAATCATTGTTTGAAGGGCTTTGTATGGCGGCCGTATGTATGGAGCTGCCATCGCTGTTCCCGGTGTGACGTATCACTTCCGGGTTCGTCCCCTTTCAGGCTCGAACTTCGGAAACGCGATTATTTTGTCAAATATACAACATATAAATAATTTTTTCATGCTTTTTTTGTTGGACAATGTTTAATCACTTTAATTGTGACCCTATTTGGCATGTTATGAAATTACTTCACATTATTGTTTTAAAGGCTAAAGAAACATTGCATACTCTCTTTTGCAAAGACAAGAAAACAAAACCGAGAGCTGTTGGAAAACAATTTCACTGTGCCCTGTACAGTGACAACAAAAATCTTCAGTTGAACTTCTGATTGTGTGACAACCAACCCAAACTCATGGCTTTGGCTAAACTAACTGCTAGCATGCAACTGGATATCTCGAAAATCTGAATCAAAACTACGGCCTTTTACTCATACTTTTTAATGGGTCACACTTTCATGACTTAGAACCTACTGTGGAAAAGGCCATTAAAAGAATAGTGAATTTAAATTCTTATATTACAAAACACCACCCTCTGGTGGTTGGGATCTAGCAAATGTGACAGCCGAACAGTGCTGCAAACAACCCTGTTCTCTCCTACATCTTAAAATTAATGCTCCCCCACCTTTTTATCCATTTTCCAGCCGTGAGTGACAGCAGCCAGCAACGGACCAACATCGGGGCACAGACACTGGAGGTGGGAAAGCAGCAAGTCCACACTTTTAAAAGAAGAGCCATATTTGATTAAAATGATACATTTCATGAGCAAAGTATAATTTTCAGGCCACTAAAGGAGGCCCCAGGAAGGTCTTATTCCACACGCAACCAGATGTGCTCCTCCTCACGCTGCAGGAAGAGGCGTCGGCCACTACCCCGTCACCTCCAGACACAGAGGACGAAGATCGAGACCCGTGTCCTCCTACCAGACCAGAGATGGGAGGACTCCAGGATGAGACTGGCCTTGGGTATATTTTAAGGCTTTTGCAATTAATCAGCTAATCTGCAACAAATCGATTATCAAATTAGTCAACAACTATTTTGATAGTCAATTCTTTATTTTGAGACATTGGGAACTTAAGTATTATCCATATACATAGTTGTTTTTAAAACCCATTCATTCTTTGGTTGCCATCAATAGAAGTGAATGAGTTATTAGTAGGGATGTCCCAATCGCAAATTTTTGCACCTGAGTCAGAGTAACCTGATTTTGAGAATCCGCCGAAATAGTCCTGATCCGATACCGAACAAAGTGTTTTTTTAACAAAAGTTTAAAATTTTACTGTCCCACTGTGCTGCCTTTATAACATGAATTATTTTTAAATAAGAATAACATACAGAAATGCTTGTCTTTATCAAATGCTTCATTGAGTGAGTCCACTCAAATTCACTCACACTGGTGAGAACAGCCTCTCACTTACACAGTGAGTTGCCGCAGCACACTTGTGTAAGTTTAACAATGATTGACACATCTGTGCCTTTGATCGTAGCGCTACCAAGCTTCTCTGGCAAGATCAAAGCTACAAAATTGACAATCATCATTAACTTTATGTACCGAATGCAAGCTGGACAGTTTGGCCGTAATGTTTAGCAAGAGGGAGGGTGAGAGGCTGTGGCACTGTACGAGCATGAAGCAGCAAAACCCAAATATATATTTCTAATAAAAAACCCGATCCTTTTCACCCAAATCCGATCCTCTGAAAAATGGTGCGCTCAGCCCGATTTCCCATCACATGATCGGATTAGGACATCCGTAGTTATTAGTAAATATTCTTAGCCTGTAAAGTTGTTCTTGTGGAATCTAACTTTGAAGTCCCACTTCTCTGTCATTCGTTGACGGATCATCTTAAAGCTTGGTAGCTATGAAGCATCGGTCGGTATCTTTCGATCCTCATGCCCGATTTTTTTTTTTGATTGATTAATTGCATAATTATAGTTAGTATAGGTATAGTTAAGTAAGTTAGCCAGTAGAGGTCAGCCTTGTAGAGGGCACATGTGCACAGCATATAGAGTTTTGGTGCCTGTGTTGCTTGTCGGGTACGAGTTCAGCCAGTAGAGGGCAGCCTTCAGCCTGTCGTAGCACATTAGTGTTCATTAATTTTTAAAGAGCTATAAATAAAAAGGAAACAAACATAATTGTTGTAACATATTTCAAAATAGGGTTTATCAATACTTTTTACATTTTTTAATGTAAAATTTAGAAAATAAATATGATCTCTAACATTGAAGTAAAAAAAATATATTTTCAATTAAAAAAAAAAAAAAAACAGCCCCCCATTTTAAAATTTTTCATGTGAATGCAATACGCTTCCGTACTTTGGGACCCTGATTTTGTCAAAAAAAATTATTTAGGACATCTATTTACATCTATTTATAGAGTAAATGTGAACTTTTTTTTTTGTTTTTAAATTTTAAGTGTATATGGTCGGATGAAAAAGATAACTTGTAACAATGGTAACAATGTTTTCCTTTATAAATCATTGCATGGGGAAAAAAATGGAAAGGAAAATCTTGAAAATTATCAACGGCGCCCAACCCCCCACCCCCAACCCCCAAAAAAGCACCAAAAAAAAACAATTTCCGGAATTCCGGAACATAAACCAAAAATGACATGATCTGTAAATGAACCGATTATTCTGATAGCAAAAATACTAGGTAATTTGTCAAAAATAATGGTTTGTTGCATCCCTAGTATATTTGTTCGTATACTTCATGCTGCGATGGCTTGTTCACTAAAATGTCTTGTTAAACTGTCGCTGTTTGTCCAAGAAGCAGCTGTATGGAAGAAGATGATGAGGAGGATGGGCTTTCTCAACGCAGGAAAAGAAACAGACGAACCGAAAAGGAATTACACCACATTTCTGAGAAACTGACCAATCGAATTGATGAACTGGATCAGGTGAGGACATGTGGAGGTTCTCAGTCATCACATTTCAATGCCTGATTTTTTGTTTTTGTTGCAGATGCTCAAACGACTTATGACTGATAGCGGAGATGTTTGCGAAGACGAGGAAGAGGAGTCGGACCTCAGCGACGACATCATTCCGTGCCGTCGGACTCCCAGAACACACTCTGGTGGGAGTACGCATTTGATATCACGTCCACGAGGTCGTCACTCGTTACCGGAGCACTTCGAGGATGAAACAGAGGGCAGACAAACAAACATCCCTCCCGGTACTCTGAGGTGGCAAAGTGAGCCGTCGCGCCGTACGAATCACAGAAAGGTTGTTTTGCCTTTGAAATTCTTTGAACATTCCGATAATAGAACCGCATCTAACAAATTTTGTCGCTTCTCAGAACCGAGCCTACGAGGCGGAGTTGGCAAGAGTAGAAGGCAGAAAACGTGCTGATCTTGACAGGGAACGACACAAAGCTCAGGCGGCCGTAAGTCGGATGTCGTTGTACAATCCGTCCAAATCTGGGGATGGGGCAGTGAAACATGATCACTCAATGCCAGGCTTCCCAGTTGAAATTGATTTGATGGGCTTTTAAGGGGTAAAAGCAAAACAATAATCCAAAAGTGTAAGGGTATTCCCCAAAAAATGTATTTACAGTCATTTTCGCACTATAATGCGCACCTGACTATAAGCTGCCACCCACCAAATGTGACGCGAAAACGACATTTGTTCATAGATAAGTCGCACTGGACTATAAGCCGCAGCTTTCTTCACTGTATTATGGTATAATTACACCAAAAGATATTAACTGGTAACGCTTTATTTGACAACAGCATCATAAGACTGTCATGAAGTCCAAATGAACCACCATGAAGCTTTGAAGCAAATGGCTGTAGAGCTGCAGCTATCGAATATTTTAGTAATCGAGTAATCGACTGAAAATTCTATTGATTAATCGAGTAATCTGATAAAACATTTTTTTTTAGGTAAAGAGCAAATATAAATATACATGAGAAAAATAGACATTTAATCCAATATTGAACCATTTTCAGTCAAGCAATGTCTTTATTTTCGATGTACATTGTTGAAAACAGCCAACAGTTGCATCTAAGCTGTGACTAGAAAAAAAAAAAAAAATTCACTGCTTTCACTCAAAAAACATCTAGATCTTATTTAAAAAAACAAAAAAACAAAAAAAACCATTTCTTACCTAAAAATGTAATTACGCTTGATAACACACATCACTTGAAAGCTATGTTTTTTTCCCCATGTGTTTCAATATAATTTCCATTTGTGTCAAGCTATTTTTAAATTTTAGTAAAGTTTTAAGTTAGTCTAAACTGTAAGTACTGGTAGGATTTTGAGTTTTTGCAGTGTTCAAAATAAATGTATGATACCTGCTGTATTGGAGCACATTTATTCAGTAATGACTACTGAGCTAAAACTGAAAGTTAGCTTTATTATGTTTTAATTTTACACCCTCATCACGCTACAGCGCTGTGTTTTTGCAGATTAAATAAAGCCTGTATGTAAGAAACGTTAGCCACGCATCGACAGTGGTCATAATCAATAGAAACCTAGCCCTCTGAAGGGCTAACGTTACGTGAGCAAGTGACAGTAACGTTATATTGGCGATGAGAAGTCTACTGCTTAAAGATGGCGGCTGTTTACTGACGCTGCCCAGACGCGGCCGAGTCTGTCATTGCGGATCTAGTCTTAAATGCATGCGATATCTATGAGACGCATCAGACACTACCTGCTACCAAACTAGCATCATGCGGGCGTAGTTTTTAGCAACGTTGGCGTAGTTTGTAGCGGCTGTCGGCTGCGGTACGTTTTTAAAAATTTTTTTATTGCGTCTTCCTCTACGCACGTGACATCAGTGCGTTGTCCCGCATTAAAAGTAGTCCGGGCAAAACCTGATGCTTAGAGCTGGCAAAATTAAACGATTCCTTGAGGTGAATAAAATTACTCGGATCAGTTTTTATACGCAAGTTACTCGAGTTGCTCGAGTATTCGTTTCAGCTCTAATTGGCTGCAAAGCTTTATTGCTTCAAGGAGCTTCATTTGGCATCACTGCTCCCTTGGGGGAGACATTCATCCTCCTCTGCCACCTGCTGTCAACACTTGTTGTCCAACATGCCTCCTAGCATGCCTTGCAGCGCTACAGATGTAAATAACAATCAAAATTCATGTTCAGTGGTAATTATTTATTTAGTTACTGTACCAGTTGTTTCATTAATTGCTAGTTACGGTATTTGGTAATACTTTATTTGACAGTGGCGCCATAAGACTGTCATTAGACAGTCATAACTATTACATGAAACTGTCATAAGCATTAGTGAATGCTTATAACAAATGTCATTTAGTGGTATCCGGCAAATTATCTCACTTTTGAATGGATGTAAAAGATCCAAACTGGACATAAATGGAGTTTAAAATGACATCTGTTATGAGCATTCATTCATGCTCATGGCAGTGTCATGTTGTAATTATGATGGTCTTATGACAGTCTTATGACGCCACTGTCATAAATGTTACCAAATACCATAACAAGCAAGTAATAAAACAATTTTATCAAGTAAGTGAATAAATAATTAGCACTGAACATGCATTTTGATTGTTATTTACATCTGTAGTGCTGCAATGCATGCTAGGAGGCATGTGTTGCCTATTAATCCATATAAATGAACAAATAAGTCGCACTGGACTATAGGCTGCAGGATTCAAAATGAAGTGAAAAAGTAGTGGCTTATACTCCGAAAATTATGGTTTATTTACAATACTAAAACTTAAAAGATGAAATGTCCAGCGACAGCAAAAAAAAAAAAAAAAAAAAGTATGAAACTGAAATTCTAGTTTCTCATGATGATTTCACAATTTTGTCAGGTTTTGACCTTCTCGCAAATGGAAAGGCACTGGTTAGGTGACTATATCCATTTAGTGTTGTCCCTGAGAAGTGCAACAGAATGTATGCTGAATTTAAGCTTCTTATGCAGGCCAAATTCAATATTAATATATTTTCGTGATTTGCTGCGGGTCAGTAAAAATTGGGCAGCAGGCCGCAGTTAGGGCAGCCTCGGTTTTAACAATTCAAATGGATCGGATGTTTATCACTGTCAGTGGTAGAAGGCTCTTAATGTTGTGTGTGCAGGAGCGAGAGTACAGAGAGGCCATACTCCAAGATTTTCCCAAAGTGCCCAGAATGATTCCACATACAACAAAGTCAAAAGTCCACACCCAAAGCACATCGGGGCGACTACGAATACCCAGGAAGAACCCGCCACGTAAGCTACATTGTTAATGGAAAATGTCTTCTTAGTCACTTTACAACTTCAACACCCGTCTGCTCCGTCCAGTCCAAGTGAAGGACAACGAACTCCTGCCCCTGCTTCTGGAGGAACTCCCCTTCCTGCATATCTCCTCCCACGATCTAGGCCGCATGTGGCAGAAACAGAGGCGGCAGGTGGAACAACTTCGCGCCCAAGCTTCCTCTCGCAAGCAGCAACGCAGCAAATTGTCCGATGAGGTCAGGGCTTGATGTTGCGCTATGGAAGACCTTAAGGGTCCTTCCAGAATTACACATTACTTGGTTGGTCTTATGTTAAATATTACCGTATTGGCTCGGATATAAGACGACCCCCTCTTTTTCAAGACTCAAGTTTGAAAAAAAGACTTTTTGAACACCAAGTTTTTATACAGAAAATAATTAAACTACATCCGAAACAAATGATTATAACAATATATTTGAGAGAAAAAGCATGTTATTTTGCCTCATTCAAATCTTAATAGCTCAACATTTAAATATGTAAACTAAAGTGCAATCACACTCGTTAATGAATGGCTTCTGGTTTTTTTAAATGTAAATAAACCAATCTATTGTGATAAAACAACAAAATTGCAATAACTATATTAACCATCAAAGTGAAGTCTAACTGTAACCGTAGTGTTGAAATAAATCTGAAAAAGGAAAAACATTGCAATAAAATAATGCAAACTGGTTAAACGAGTAGCTGAGATCTGTCATGACAATGTCGCTTCAATGATATCTGGCGCCATCGAGCGTCGTGAATGGGTATAATGTCTAGACCGCGAATATAAGACGACCCCCACTTTTTCAGTCTTATGTTCAGGCCAATACGGTAATAATAATATGTACCGGACTATAAGCCGCTACTTTTTTCCTTCATTTTGAATCATGCGGCCTATTTGTTTAGTTATTTGGGTTAATAGGTAACACATTCCTCCTAGCATGCATTGCATTGCTCCGTGAGTAAATAACAATCAAAATTCATGTACTGTGCTAATTATTTTTTCAGTTACTGTTCCACTTGTTTGATTAATTGCTAGTTATGGTATTTGGTAACACTTTATTTGACGACGACGTCATAAGACTGTCGTAAGACCATCATAATAATGACATGACACTATCATGGGTATTACTGAATGCTTATGACAGATATCATTAAGTGTGATCTGGCAAATTATGTGACTAACTATGTCCAGCTAGGATCTTTAAAATCGATTCTAAAGTGAGATAATTTGCCAGATAACACTAAATGACATCTGTTGTAAGCATTCATTAATGCTCGTGACAGTTTCATGTCATAATTATGATAGTCTAATGACAGTGTTATGTCTTATGGTGCCACTGTCAGTAAGTGTTACAAAATACCTTAACTAGCAATTAATGAAACAACTGGAACAGTAACTGAACACATAATCAGCTCATAACATGAATTTTGATTGTTATTTACATCTGGAGAGCTGCAATGCATCCTAGGAGGCATGTTGGATAACAGCAGTGTTGACAGCAGATAGCAGCAGAGGTTGACTGTCTCCACCAAATTAAGCAATGAAGCTCTGCAGCCAATGGCGTACCGCAAGCAACGCGTCACTTCTGCTCATTAATATTCATGACGTTAGCAATTGATGCTAAGCGGGGACACGCTTCGGTTTGTCCCCAATAGTAAATGAATGGAAATGGTGAACAAAGGAGATGTTCACATATGGAGGTAGATTTGTGTCAAAAAAGTGATACTTCAATAAAAAAAATATATATTTCAAATAAAAAAATATATTTTCAAAAAATATATATTTTTGCAAATTATTTTTTTCTTTGATTAAAAATAGTTTTTTGATTAAAGCAACTTTTATTGCGATTGAATGATTTTGACACAAATGTCCTACCCCTAATATGGCTTGAACACAAAAAGGATTGCTTCAATCAAAGAAAACGGTTTGAATGAAAAATACAGTGTTCAAATGCGAATTTCTGAGTCTCAAATATTTTTTCACATTTTCTACGATTGAATTTTAAAAAAATTTTTGATTGAAGTGATTTTTCTTTTGAAAATATATATTTTTTTGTTTGAAGCGACTTAATTTTTGATTGAATAATAAAGACACAAATGTCCTAGCCAAAATGTGGTCCAAACGCAAAATTACATGACTTCAATCAAAAATGGTGTTTCAATCAAAAAAAAACTTGACTTAAATTAAAAAAAAAATTTCAATCAAAGAAAAAGTTTTCAAATATATTTTCTTGAGTTTCAAATTTATTTTTGCATTCAAACACATTTTTTTTGATTGAAGAGACGTTTTCTTCGATTGAAAATATACATTTTGATTGAAGCAACTTTTTATTTGATTGAATAATAAAGACACAAACCTACCTCCATATTCACAGAGCTAAATCTACCAATTCTGTCTGAAAATGATGTCCCTTGTGCCAAATTCACTGGTAAAGATGTGGAAGAACATACAAATGTTCAGTTAAAGAGATGGCATGAGTGTCAAGGGCTGAAAAAGACGGAAAAAAGAAGCCGACCTAAGCTTAGCCTTAGCTTTTTCATTGACACCTTTTTCTTACGCCACTGACAATGACATTCTCCTGTTTTAACAAACTATCCTTTACCACCACATGCCCTGTCTTTCTTATGTATTAATACCTTTGGTTGTCTTACGTCTCTGACCGTTCTTTTGGGAAATTTACATCGCTATTTTTGTGTAGCGATCGCAAATGCTACTTGTTGACAGCCAACGAACTTTTAATTTTTTCATTAATAACAAATCTTAATTCTATAATTTATTTACACTTTCCCCTGACTAAAGTTGTTTTTTTACAACAGAAAAGCTAACAGAGGCAGTCAGATACCATTTTAATTTTTTCAGGTCATTCATTGTCAGACAGAAGCAGCACGGCAAAACGCCACGCTAAAAAATGAGTAAAAAATATCAAAATGGCTTACCTTTTCATCCTCCGATGAAACCCAACAAAATGTTTACTGCATATGAAATGTGAATGGTTTCACCTTGCTGGCGTTAAACGTCTGCGCAAGTTGTTTCATTCTTCACATTTTTTTCTCTCCGAGTTTTTGGTTTCGGGAAACGTATGAAGAAAACATCCTTCATTAGTCGTAATGTCTGGAGTCGTTTCTACAAGTTCCATATCAGCAATGCTTGATCGGCATGTTCATTTTTGAAAGATTACCGAAGAAAACTAGCAGAAATATAATGGTTTGTATGTGAAGGCATGTCTATAATGTCCCACTTCTGCTTCACGATGCTACGTCACCGTCTAAAAATAGCATTCGTGCGGTACGCTATTGATTCAAAGCTTGAAAAATTGAATTGAAAAACATTTTAAGGGCATGATGTAAAACGCCCCACAATTCAGGATTGACCCAATAAACAACCAACACTACCTCTCCGCAGATGGAACAAGCTCAGAGAAAACACGACCGCCTGGTGGAGATGGTCCACAAACAGCAGGAGCACAGCAAACGTCTGGTGAGTTGACGCGTTTGTGTGACTTAAATATCGCGGAAAAAGCTCATCTCAACCTGCATTTTGTGTCGCTCCTGCAGAAGGACTATAAAGAGCACATCCAGAAGCAAAAGTCCACCCAGAACCGCCTAAGGGAACAGCGTCAGCAGATTGCTCGGGCCAGGAAGTACCACCAGGACTACCACGTCCAGCACCGGGCTCGGCTCATGAAAGCTCGCATCAACGAGGAGAAGGTAACATTAGTCACGCGCTCATCGCCCTTGTCCGTTTGATGGCGCGTCGTTCGTGCAGATGTTTCGGGAGCTCTTCGAGGAGGGTTTGGAGGTTCAGAAGGCCCGTCTGAGGGAGCAGCGGGCGATCGCCGCGGAACAACGGCTGGAGCACCAGAAACGACACCAACAACACATCCAGTCTATGGAGAACTACTACAAAGACCAAGTGGGACAAACAAACAATAGAATGAGATCAAACAGTTGCCTGGATATGACTTTCTTTTCTTATCTGTGCTCAGTTTTCACTATTGGCCGAAAAACTTAAACAAGAGCGACAGGAGATCCAGATTCGTAAAAAAGCTCAAGAAAAGGTAACTCATTGACTGAGATGGACGTCCAGTCCATTTGAAATGGTGCTGTCAGGCCTCCCAGTTCAAATGAATTGGATGCAAACACACTAAGGGTGTAACGGTACATGTAATAGTATTGAACCGTTTTGTACGTGGTAGTCGGTTCGGAACGGACGTGTACCGAGTAATATAACCCTTACTTTTCGAGGCTGTGAGTCGATCGGGTTACAGTTTCTTTGTGTAGATTATATTTACTCAGTCTTCTCTACTATAAATGAGGATCAACACGGTAGTCCAGAATCGTCAACGGCGCGACAACGTGGCCGCCGCGAGAACGCAGTGAAACGCGGCCGTTAGAATCAGCCAATGCACACCAGTCATAGTGCGGCCGCGTGTTAGATGTGTCCCGGAAGCAGCTCAACGCGACGCACGTGAAAAGAACATCAGAGTTTATTATTTGACGCGAGACGCGGCCCTCCTGCGTCAATACTAGCTAGGATCGGGCCGGAAGTCACTCGTTTAATAATACGGTGGATCCGGTCGATTTTCAAACTAATATGCAATCGTAACCTACTTTTGAGTCCATCAGATCTCTTGAGTGGTAGATCGGGGCACAGTTGACTTGTCTTTGTTGATCTACTGTTGTCTTCTCTGCTACGTATAATAACCAACACGGCCCCGTGTTCAATACAAAACCTTCCTATTACAACAAAACAAGTAGGAACTAAAGTTATACAACATAAAATATACAATATAAATGAATACTACATCACATTTGTAAAATAAATAATCCCGATAAAATAAATAGCCCATTTTATAAAATAAATTGAAATGAGCTAAGACACCTGTAATTAAATAATAAGAATAATACACACATCCTGCTTACACAATTCAATTTATTAATTTCTGTGTGGCGCTTTAACTTGAGAAAATCCACCAATAAAGCTTTTGAAAACCGTTCATAAGAAGAAAAAAAAAGATTGATTGAGGCATTTCATTTGTAAAATATATGGTAAAATCTGTTATTCGGATTGCTTTTCTTTTTAGCACAGGACTTTTTTTCTTCTTTCTTTCAGAAAGAAAGCTGACCAATATGCGTGGTCTGAAAGGCCAATTGTTGTTGGATTAGCTTTAATTACCCGCTATTTTGAGCAGAATTCTAGCTTTGTATAGGCTAATGTTCCTATTGTTGAAAGCACAAAAGTGTGTAATAAACAACTAGCACATTTATATATATATATTTTTTTTTCTGTACCGAAAATGAACCAAACCGTGACCTCAAAACCGAGGTACGTACCGAACCAAGATTTTTGTGCACCGTTACATCCCTAAAGCACACAAGCGCAAAAAAAAATTGGTAACGTTTAATTTGGGGTAAAGTTAGTTGCCAGAATTGTACTGTTAAAAAACATGAAAACCTTAAAATGATGCCGCCACCCCCCATCTCACCATCCATCATCTTCCGCTTGATCCGGGGTCGGGTCACGGGGGCAGCAGCTTTACTAGGGAAGCCCAGACTTCCCTCTCCCCAGCCACATCAACTAGCTCCTCGGCGGGATCCCTAAAAGTTCCCAGGCCAGCCTAGAGACATTGTCTCTCCAGCGTGTTCTGGGTCGGCCCCGGGACCTCCCATCGGTGGGACATGCCCAGAACACCTCTCTGGGGAGGCGTCCAGGAGGCATCTGGTTCAGAAGCCCGAGCCACCTCAGCTGGCTCCTCTCAACAAGGAGGATTAGAGGCTTGACGCGGAGTCCCTCCTGGATGACCAAGCTTCTCACCCTATTTCTAAGGGAGAACCCAGACACCCTACGGAGGAAACTCATTTGGGCAGCTTGTATCCAGGATCTTGTTCTTCCGGTCACGACTCACAGCTCATGACCATAAATGAGGGTAGGATCGTAGATCGACTAGTACATCGAGAGCTTCGCTTTTCAGCTAAGCTTCTTCTTCACCACTACGGACCAGTGCAGAGTCCGCATTACTGCAGACGCTGCACCGATCTGCCTGTCGATCTCCCGCTCCCTCCTACCCTCACTCCACTTGTGAACAAGACCCCAAGATACTTGAGGGCACTCCACCCTTTTCCGACTGAGGACCACGGTCTCGGATTTGGAGGTGCTGACCTTCATCCCGACCGCTTCACACTCGGCTGCGAACCGGGTCACGGCTTGATGAAGCCAACAGTACCACATCATTTGCAAAAAGCAGAGATGCAATGCTGAGATCACCAAACCGGACCGCCTCAACGTTTCAGCTGCGCCTAGAAATTCTGTCCATAAAAATTATGAACAGAATCGGTGACAAAGGCCAGCCTTGGTGGAATCCAATTCTCACTGAGAACGAAGTCAACTTACTGCCGGCAATACGGACCAAACTCTGACACCGGTCGTACAGATATCGTACAGGAAATGAAATCTTCATCTTCTCAAAGCTTTTCAGCAGATGGAAGCATAATGTGCTCCAAAATCTCCTGATAGCTAGCTGCATTGACCCTGGCCTTGACAAAACACAGTAGACCAACACCAGCAGCTGACATTGCACCCCAGACCATCACTGACTGTGGGTACTTGACACTGGACTTCAGGCATTTTGGTATTTCCTTCTCCCCAGTCTTCCTTCAAACTCTGGCATTTTGATTTCTCAATGGGATGCAAAATTTGCTTTCATCTGAAAAAAGTACTTTGGACCAATTAGCAACAGTCCAGTGCTGCTTCTCTTTAGCCCAGGTCAGGCGCTTCTGCCGCTGTTTCAGGTTCAAAAGTGGCTTGACACAGGGAATGCGGCACCAGTAGCCCATTTCCAGCACACGCCTGTGCACGGTGGCTCTGGATATTTCTACTCCAGACTCGGTCCACTGTTTCTGCAGGTCCCCCAAGGTCTGGAATCGGCCCTTCTCCACAATCTTTCTCAAGGTGCGGTCACTTCTTCTGGTTGTGCAGTGTTTCCTGCCACACCTTTTCCTTCCCACTGACTTCCCACTGAGGTGCCTTGATACAGCACTCTGGGAACAGCCTATTCGCTGAGAAATTTCTTTCTGTGTCTAAGCCTCTTGCTTGAGGGTGTCAATGATGGCCTTTTGGACAGCAGTCAGGTCAGAAGTCTTGCCCATGATTGCAGGTTTGAGTAATCAACCAGGCTGGGAGTTTTTAAAAGCCTCTTTTGCAGGGGTTTTGAGTTAATTTGTTGATTCAGATGATTAGGTTAGGATCTTCTTTAGAGTAACTTTTCATTATATGCTAATTTTTTGAGATAGGGATTTTTGGTTTTTCTTGACTTTTTTGCCCAGATCATCAATATTAAAACAATAAAAGGCTTGAACTACTTCAATTGTGTGTAATGAATCTAAAATATATGAAAGTCTAATGTTTATCAGTACATTGCAGAAAATAATGAACTTCATCACAATATGCAATTTTTTTTCAGAAGGACCAGTATATATTTTTACCTTAAAAAAATCTAGAAAAATCCTACTGTAAAATGTAGTTTTCCTGTTTGTTTAACAGTATGTTTGTGGCAACCCCAGCCGTCAGTATTTTACTTTGAATTTTGTCGGTTTTAGTAGATTTTTTTTTAGTGTACCACGTGTGCTTTTGCAGGTCCTGCTCAAGATGAAGCGCGACCTCCGTTCCAAGATGGAGCGCGAAATCGGCGAACTGCAGAAGATAATAATCCAGAACGACGAGGACGACCACTTTCAGGATCTGGAGGTCCAGAGGTTACGCGATCGAATCCGCATGGCGTCTTACCACTGCCGTTACAACTATATGCACTAACTCGATGATGACGTTCGAAGAACTTCCAAGTCCGACAAATTGTAGCAAACGGTTGTTTCACTGTGACTCTCTTCTCTTGTTACTAGTTACCTTTCAAATTTTGCCAAATAACCAAAACACTGAGTTTTAACCCTCTTTTTACTTGTGCTCTTAAGTCTTCCTTTTATGCATCCACAAATTCAGTTCATTTCGCCTTTTAAAAAAATGTAAATACTAAGTCACTAAACAGGATTTAGTGCTCTCTTAATCCAAGGGACAATAACAATCAAGTCTTAAAATGATCCAAAACTGTTGGAATTATTTTTAACTGTAACATACTGATGTGTGGAATAAAAGATGGGAATTTAACTTCTATGAAGCTCCCGATGACGTTTGAACCGCCGCAAAATGACACGAACATGACTCTAATCATGCTAGGGTTTCGGGTAATGTTATCTTTTGAACCAATAAACCTCACACTGTGATAATCAAATTTTGTTCAATGTTGTATCTGTCAAAGCTTACAAAATGTGTGTTTAAAGCATGACCTCAATGGTTCAACAGCATAGGTGGAGTTTGACTTTTGTTGCGGGGGGGGGGGACATGTTGATGACCCCGAAACGCAGTGTCAGCAATAAAATTAAACTAGAAACTGCAATTTTTGGAGAAATTACTCTGGGTCTTCGCTGTGTGGAGATACAGATCTTAGCTCCGCCCAGGTTGGTTTGGGGACAATATCAGGTTGCTTCCTGTTGATTTGGGGAAATTTGGGGGACACATTCTGGTCATATCAGGTCATTTGGGGACATTCGGGTGGTGTGTCCTAGTCATATCAAGTCATTTGGGGACATTGGGGGGGCGTGGCCTGGTCATATCAGGTCATTTGGGGGCGTGGCCTGGTCATATCAGGTCATTTGGGTGGGTGTGGCCTGGTCTTAGGTCATTTTTGGACATTTGGTGGGCGTGGCCTGGTCATATCAGGTCATTTTTTGGGGGGGGGTGTCCTAGTCATATCTGGTGATTTTCTGTTGATTTAGGGACATTTGCTTTTTGCCATTGAAAACGAAAGGGTAATTTGGACGTTCATGGTCGTCATTGGCATCGACTTACAGTTGCGCCAATAGAATCCAAGTACATTGCCATCAATAGAATCGACAAACATGGCCGTCAATGGCATTAAGCAAAGTAAATGCCATTGAAAATGAATGGGAAATTTGGACATCCATGGCAGTCAGTGGCATCGACACACACATATGTCAATGGAATCCAAGTACATTGGCATCAATAGATTCGACATACATCCTCAATGACATAAATTAATTGTAAATTCCATTGGAAGTGAATAGGAAATTTGAACCAACGTTGCATCCCATTAAAAAAAATGAATGGGAAAGTTTTTGGCAAATTTCCGAGGAACCATAATTTTTTTCCAAATTCTGTATACAACTTTTATGCCAGTCACCGTCCCGGAATTTTTGATGTCCAGATTATGTGATTTGGTCAAAAATTGTAGGACTAGATACATTTTCAAAAAATTTTTTTTCCAAAGATCGGTGAAAAATCAGTGTTTACATGCGACGGAAAATTTTTCGGGGTCGTTCGAAAATTCCGAAAAAAAATTCCGGTCGTTTCGATATTCGAACGGTGCTGATTGGTCAAACGGTTCGGGCTGTGCGGCGCGCCGAAGAAATCCCATTAAAAAAAAAAAACAATTGCACTATCTGGTTCTTTTTTCAAAGACCCAGATAATGATATATAGTTGGACAGTAGCTTAGCCCATCCTCGTACATACAGGCATCCCAGCTGTATGTGTTTGTGTGCGTGTGTGAGTGCACAAATTTTTCCTTTCTTACCTAGTGGAGAAGTTGGCGCTGCATCCTTTTTGACTGAATATTCCAGCCAGGAATATTTACTGTATAATGCGTCAACTTTTGTTTCCCTTCATTTTTGGGGGGAATTCTAAATCAGGCTGATTAGGACAGCTATGCTTTTAGCCAAGATCTTCGTCCATTGAATATGGTATGCTAGGTTGTGGCTGTGTTGTACAATTAGTGGCTTCAGTGGGGTCATAGACTTCATAATGATATTGATGGTCAGATTAGACCTTCACTGCGCCATGCCTTCAAGTTGGGGGCCATCCCAGAATCTGTTTCACTTATTCACAGTCGGTCGCAGCGACACATGCAGCGATCAACTCCGGATTTAGGTTGAAAAAGTACGAAAGATGTACCACATACAAACAGGAAGAGTTGTCTCAGGAGTGATTTGTTCGAGGATTCAAGGTAATTATTATTTTTCGTTTTTTCACGAGAATTTTCAATGTAAAAAGCTCTTTGTTGTAAGGGTGCCGCCTCATTGTCTAACAGACTAGCATAATTCTCCGACATATTTACGTAAAATAAATGCTAACTGCATGTTTTTTTTTGTTTTTTTTTTTGCTTTTAACCAAGAATCGATACCGTTTTACATCCATATCTATAAAGAATTCAGGGATTTACGCATTGATTCACAAGAATTTTCACCGGGAAAGCCTTTTACATATGGTGGCTGCCACATTGACTAACAGACTAGCATCGTACTTTGACATATTTACGTAAAATAAATGTTAACTGCATGTTTTTTTGTTTTGTTTTTTGCTTTTAACCAAGAATCGATACCGTTTTACATCCATATCTATAAAGAATTCAGGGATTTATGCATTGATTCACAAGAATTTTCAACAGGAAAGCCTTTTACATATGGTGGCCGCCACATTGACTGACAGACTAGCATTGTACTTTGACATATTTACGTAAAATAAATGTTTACTGCATGTTTGTTTGTTTTTTTTGCTTTTAACAAGGAATCGAGACTGTTTTGCGTCCATCTCTATAAAGAATTCAGGGATTTAAGCATTTATTTCACAAGATTTTTCAACGAAAAAAGCTTTTTGTCTGCGATTCCACTCGGTCAGCTTTGACGGCCATGCCAACAATGCAGGCCCCCTATTAATCGCTCAGCATTTTGGCGGTGCTGTCAGGCGTTTCATGGTCCACATCTTCCTTGGTTCTCGCTCTGTAGTTGTCGCTTTTGAAAGCTCAGGTTTGAAAAAAAATTACCGAAATCCCTCATGCCCCTTCGGTCCTCAGGTGGTTTTGTCATTTTGGCAAAAGACAGTCTCTAAGTTGCTAGTCACATGACCTGCTCGAAAAATAATTTTGACCCATTATAAAAATTCAATTTTGTCAGTTTTTTTGCTTTACAGCTTTTATAGACATTTTACCGTCAAAGTCTTAATTTTAAATTCATAAATAGGAAAGTCAATTCCATGCAAGGCATTTTTCGGCCAAGGGGGGGGGTGGATTTTCTTTCGTCACTATGCATAACACCATTTGTTATCCATCCATCATTTACTGCTTAATCCGGGGTCAGGCAGGGGGCAGCAGCTTTAGCAGGGAAGCCCAGACTTCTATTTCCCCAGCCACTTCAACCAGCTCCTTCAGCGGGATCCCAAGGCGTTCCCAAACCAGCCAAGAGGCAGTCTCTCAAGCGTGTCCTGGGTTGTCCCCGGGGCCTCCTGCCGGTGGGACATGCCTGGACAGTGTTTCCCACCAATGAACGAGACTGTGGCGGCCCGCCACAATCTCGTTTGCCCCCCCCCCCGCCGAAAAAAAAAGATAATAATCAGATGCGTCAGTCAGCCGATTACACAGCTGTAGCCCACTCCACTCTACTACCCGCGCGAGCGAGAGAGCGTGCGCGTGCGTGCACACTCACAGACACGCGCTAACAGGTCGCGCTCATAGACGGGACTACTAGCCTGGTACACCAGACTCATAGCTGTGCTATGCAGGCATGAAAATCTCTCACCTTTCGGCGAAATTCGCCGTTTTGAAGTCAAAAAGGGCGACCTACGTGAATTGCGTAGATCCGAGGAGAAATTCTTTTTGGGAGGGGGGAGTCGGGAGGTTTTATTTAATTATGATTATTATTATCATCATGTGATTAACTTAGTACGAAAACTGAGCACTTAAGAAATCGGTTCTTTATAAAAGTGACACTTGGACAGTAAGCAAATCCTTCGAGATGATTCGCAGACGAGGACAATCATCGGCCCAAACAGCGTTCCATTATTCCAATCGCGCGCACTCTACGTGTAAATGGAGTGCTTGGAGAGCCTTTGGTTGCATTGAAAAGCTACGAAAACAAAACGCAAGCCTTATCCACACTGGGGCAGACCAGAGCGCAGCATACACACTTGCCTGTATTTGCCAGCAGATTGAATTTGGTGAGTAATGGTTTCAATTGTTTTCATATTTTGCGATATAGTAAAGTTACTGCCATTCTTTGCAGCTTGCGTTGAACACTGCTAGAGCTAGCCAAATCTCCCGTGAAAAAATAGCTCCCGTTAAATTGGCGTCAAGCTTGTGTATTTAGCGGTAATATAAATGAAGAAACACACTGTTGAGTCAAATTAAGCAGCATGCTCTCGGATGGAGGGGGGCGCCTCGCATCGCTTCCGTCGTTCGCCCGAGACGCGTTATTTTCGGTGGGACTTGAGCTGACGGCCGGTGTCGGCACAACACCGGCCCGACGAATGGTGGGAATGACTCTTGCTTCTTAAAGCTTTTCAGAAATACAGGGATCCCTCGTTTTTCGCGGTTAATGGGGACCAGAACCCGCCGCAATAAGTGAAAACCGTGAAGTAGCGACCCCCCCCCCATTTTTTTGAGCGTGCTCAATGTATTTATTCAGATTTTACATTGGAAAAAAGATACATATATATAAGACATGTTTTTTCACTTTTTTCACCAAAGTATCATTTATAAATGGTTTTCAAGCACTTCAAAATGTAAGAATTATGATAAGTTTTAAACATGTTACTGCCCCACCAAATTATTTTTAAACAAGAATAAAGTAGTAAGAAAATGCTTGGCTTAATAAATGCTTCATAGTGAGTCTACTCAAACCCTCTCAGGCTTTGTTAAACGGTGATTGACACATGTGCAAAGTTTTTCTTTTTATATATATTCTTTTGTTTGAAGCAGCTTATTTGATTGAATAATAAAGACACAAATGTCCTAGCCAAAATGTGGCCCAAACGCAAAACAACATTACTTCAAAGGAAAAATTTGTTTCAATCAAGAAAAATAGTTTTCAAATGCTTTTTTGTCTCAAATTTATTTTTGCTATCAAAAACAATTTTTTTTAATTGAAGTGACTTTTTTGGGATTAAAGGTGTATACTGTATTTTGATTGAAGCAACTTTGTTTTAATAGAAGTAACTTTGTTTTTTGATTGAATAATAAAAACACAAATCTACCTCCATCGTTATTGAGAGAGAAAGAAATTAAGAAAGCTTTAAAACTAAAAGCCACCGGGGAGTCTTTTTTTTTTTTCTTAAATATTTATATTTCATTACATAGACATGCCTCGTAGGGAAAGGAGATTGAGGGATAAAAAAAGGAGTTGGATGAGGCTGCTAAAGGCAGTGGATACCTCATTAGCTGGGTGAATAGCAGACCTGGTAAGAACAAGTTTGCAAGGATAGTCGGGTATTAAATACAGTTATAAACACAATTACAATGTTACTTTTCTATAAGATTTTATGTCATTGCTTT